>NC_087206.1:77261776-77264276 GCF_015104395.2 Macrobrachium nipponense
ACCAGAAATCATACAGCGATGAAACGGAAATTGGCAGTAAAAAGGTTTGAAAGAGTTGCACTATGAAACAATTGTTAATAGAAGGGTTGAAGTAAGATGGAAGAATGAGAATACGAACAGAGGTACATTAAAAGGAATGAGAGTGTTTGTTGCAGCTGGGAGGCCTAAGGAAGGGGACGATGCGAAGACCCTTCAAAGTAATGCTTACAGTGCACCGCACGTGAGGGGGGCACTCTATTGATAATATATACTAATACATACGCTGTTAATCAATTATGTAATTCTGTACGCACTTTTCAGTTACGGTTTGTAGTACTTGTACTCATCCAACTTTGTCGCATTAAATATACCACAACCTTTATCAATTTTTTTATTTTCTACTTAAAAAAAACCAATAAAAGATTATCTTTCTTTTGCTGCCATTTCCATTTTTTTTTTTTTGGTCAAGTAAAACCTAAATGAAAATTACAGCCGTCTTTCGTTCATGAGAGAGAGAGAGAGAGAGAGAGAGAGAGAGAGAGAGAGAGAGAGATGAGGAGACCAGAGAGAGAGAGAGAGAAGTTGTAAAATTGATTCACGCTTTTCGTGTTTTCAAAACATTGCTATTTCTTCATCATCACTATTTAACTTTGGAGGGAGAGAGAGAGAGAGAGAGAGAGAGACGGAGAGAGAAGAGAGAGAGAGAGATGGGGGGTTTTCCATTGATTTACGCTTTTTGTGTTTTCAAAACATTGTTATTTCTTCATCATAACTATTTATCTTTGCTTAAAGAGAGAGAGAGAGAGAGAGAGAGAGATACATAAATTAAAGACCCTCTTGTACTTTGAAACATAGCATATGCTGTACAGACATAACTATTACTAGCGAACAATGCGATCAAGATGTCTGTGACCTACCAAAGATTGAGAATTGAAGGTAAAAATGATATAGAGGACCAGCTTTCACCCCCAAATTATCCTGAGAGGTCTAAAAGCAAGAGGAATATTGGTTGATTTGCATAAATGATCCGGATTGAGCGCATAAAATATGTCAAGCTATTGTCAAAGCGACGAAGTCTTTTTGGATGCTTGGCGAGGATGGTATTCACAAAATTTACTTTTCAAGCAGTTTTCAGACAAAGTTTTCAAGCAAAGTTTTCAGGTAAAATGTTAACGCAAATTGCTCAAAAACAAGTTATCAACTAAGTTTTCAGACAAAGTTTCCAGTAAAATTTTTCAGTCAAAGATTCCAGTAAATGTTTTCTGTCGAAGTTTTCAAGTAAAGTTTTCAAGTAAAGTTTTCAGGCAAAGTTTTCAGTCAAAGTTTTCAAGTAAAGTTATCAGTAAAAGTTTCCATTCAAAGCTTTCAAGCTTTCAGTCAAAGTTTTCAGTAAAAGTTTTCAAGTAAAGCTTTCAGTAAAAGTTTCCAGTCAAAGTTTTCAAGTGAAGTTTTCACTCAAAAGTTTTCAAGTAAGTTCTCAAGTAAAATGCTAAATTAAAGTTTTCAATTAAAGTTCCAAGCAAACTTTTCAGGTAAACCTTTCATGAAAAGTTTCAGCAAGAGACTGAAGTAACAAAGTAGAAGAAGAAAAGGAAGATGATTCTACCTAAAGCTGCACTTTCTCTCTGAAACTTCCAAGTTTGCGAAAACAGAGTAAGGAGAGTTTGACATAAGAGAGTAGCATAGAATGTACCCTAAAGACCAAGCGCTGGGACCTATGAGGACGTCACTCAGTACAGAAATGGAAAATGAGATTAATAAAATTTGAAAGATGGAAGAAAGGGAATATGAACGGCGATACTATAAAGGAATGAAAAGGCTTGCAGCTAGGGGCCTCGGAAGGGGCGCTGCAAAAAATTTAAAGTTTAAGTCTAGAGTGCAGCTCCCGAGGTGCACTGAAAGCACTAGCTTGTTTGTTTGTATGGTGTTTTGACGTTGCATGGAACCGGTTGGTTATTCAGCAACGGGACCAACGGCTTTACTACGTGACTTCCGAACCACGTCAAGAGTGAACTTCTGTCTACAGAAATACACAATCTCTAACCCCTCAATGGAAAGCCCGATAATCGAACTCGCGGCCACCGAGTTGGCTGGTCAAGACCATACCACTCACACCACTGAGGAGCTACCCTCAATGGGAAGTAAAATCCTGAGGTGCACTGAAGCCACTGGCACTAAAATCCCCAAATGGGAAGTATAGTGTGTTTGAAGGAAAGGACTAAAAGTGAATGTGGAATTTGGTGAAACGATAATTCTGTGGACAAAGAAAGCGACGGTGCTTTCTGTTTCAGCCATTACAGTGATAACGGGCGGCGCAGAAAGTGGAGGAGTCCATATGGATATCCAGATTTCCAGTGAAAGTCGAGTGACTGCTGACGTTTGGTGAAAACTGACTCACAGCCGTAATCCTATGTGACTGGTGTCATCGATCTCAGGCGCTGGGAGGCCTGCCTATATAGACCGTATATTTCAAGAGTATCTTGGCTGGAGAAATATATATATATATATATATATATATATA
>NC_087206.1:77269276-77310778 GCF_015104395.2 Macrobrachium nipponense
TCGAACATGATAAAGACACTAGTACTAAAACTACAAAGGAAAGCTGTAGGTGTCCACATTTAGAGCTGGTTTTAATGTTTTTATATACAGATTCTGCCAATCTAACATCATTTTCAAATATGCCTCTAAATATGGTATCAAAATCTTTAACATTTACATTAATATCGCAGCTCTCATGGCAGTGAGTTAAAGGCTTAGAGCCAACGGTCTTCTAGTTCTACAACTTACCCCCCTTATGATCGTGGAATTTGAAACACAGGGTTTTAATAGATGAGCCAACAAACACTAGATGGCACTGAGGACATTCATATTTGTGTATGATTTCCGATTCATAAGAAGGTGGCCATTTATGGTGAACAAAATGCTTAATTTTGTAGTTGTTGCAGAATATTACTTAAGGTTTGGCTCATGGAAAATATTTGCTAAAAACTGATTACGATTTTTTCTTTAAAAAATTCTTGTCTTTTGTCGTTCAAGAATGGCATCTTGAAATAGACAGGCATCTTTTTTTGGACCAAATGGCTTTGGAAGTTGTGTGTAGATTCTGTTTAAAAAGACTGGATTTGTTCAAGAACACATTATCAGTAAAACCATTATCATTAAAAAAATCTTCAAGAACAACAGTTTTTTTATGGAATAATTCCATGCTTACCGGTAAAGTCTTAAAGCTCGAAAAAACAGTGTTAAAAACATTAAGAACAACAGTTCTTTATGAAATAATTCATATGTATACTGGTAAAATCTCAAAGCTCGAAATAACAGTGTTAAAAATATTAAGTTTAAAAGACTTATAATAAGCACAAAGAAAATTCACCCCATTGACTTTAAGCCCAAATTACAAAGACGTTAAGTGGGGTGATACCTTTTTGATACTTGAAAGCGAGCACCAAGCCAACTTGTTTCTTAACTACATAAATGCAAAGCATAATAAGACAAAGTTCACTATTGAATTTAAGCAAAACAGCCAGTTAACTTTTTTAGATCTACTAATTTCTCGACAAAGTACTGATTTTGATATCACGGTCTATAGGAAACCAACATTTACTGGTCTAGGGGTGAATTTTCTCAGTGCTTGTTATAAGACTTTTAAACTTAATATTTTAACACTGTTCTTTTTAAACTTTTAGACTTACCAGTACATGAATTATTTTACAAAGAACTGTTGTTCCTTAAGTTTTTTTTCATGATAATGGTTTTACCAATAAGTTGTTCTTTAACAAATTAAGCATTTTTAAACAGAATGTACACAAAACCTCTAACCTAAGGTCCTAAAAATATGCCTTTCTATTTCAAGATAACATTCTTGAACAACAAAATGCACGAATTTTTCAAGAAAAATGTATTCACTTTTTAGCAAATATTTCCCACAAACCAAACTTTCAGTAATATTCTACAACTACATAATTAAGAATTTTGTTAACCAAAAAGAAAAAAATGCCACCTTCTTATGAATCGGGAATCATATACAAATATGAATGATCTCAGTGCCATCTAGTGTACGTTGGCTTATTTATTAAAACAATGTATTTCAGATTCCATGACCAGAAGGGGGTGAGTTGTAGAACTGGGAGGTGGTTGGCTAAGCCTTTATACTCAGCCTTAAGGGATCATTGCCACGAGATCTGCAATATTAATGTACATAAATGTTGGATTTTTTAATATCACATTTGGAGGTATAGTTGAAAATAATGTTAGATTAGCACAATCTTCATATATAAGAAAATTAAAAACCTGCTCTGAATGTGGACATGTCCAGCTTCCATTTGAAGTTTGAATACTAGTTTTTATCATCAAACCCGCTGGTATATTCATGGTCACACCCAATTTTCTTGTAATAATATATACTCATAAAATGAAGTTCATGAAACTAGTAAGTTCACCTTATATCTCAGAGTCACAGCCAACCTTGGCCGAACTCTTCATGATATTTTGATCTCGGGCAACCGAAAAGTGCTGACTCACTCCATCTTTAAGCAATAGCTGACATTTGAACAACTCGAGGCTCAGCCCCTGGAAATCATGCAACGTTGGAATAACAACGTTTCTCACTCGAAAATTAATAGCAACTCACCTAACCAACTTTCTGAAGCAAACGATCACACTATTGGAAGTTTTGAAAACTGCTCTAAGTGGCATAAAGACTTTTGAGGAGTAACAAAAAATTTCCACGATCTTATCTTAAAACGTACTTATATTATACAATTGACTATATCATAAGATATCTAGGTTATTCTTAACAAGAACTCCTTAAAAAATGAGAGAGAGAATTATGGTTACAAAACTGGCGTTACAATATCTAGGTTACTAATGCCAGAGAGAGAGAGAGAGAGAGAGAGAGAGAGAGAGAGAGAGAGAGAGAGAGAGAGAGAGAGAGAGAGAGAGAGAACCTGACATGGGTAAATCAAATGAAGTTGAAACGAAAAAGATTTTCACATTTCCCCTCCCATGAAAAGATGCCTCTGTCATTCCCATATGTGTTCCATTCCCTGCACTAATGCTCATAAATATTTCATCTCTGCTTAACTATAACTTATAATTGTGGCTTTTCAGTTGTGTCGAGGACTATGAAGTATTGACTAATGTAGTTCTTTTTCCTTAAAGCCAGCCCCTCAGTGAGCCGATGTAGTACTGTTGACGAATTCATAAAGATATTCCAATGCATTAGTCTACTGCTTCAATATTCCTTACACCTAAGCAAGTACGTATGCATGTGCACATAAACATGACTGCACCATATGGTGTACGGAAAAATACTGTAGTACTTACATACACTGCAATAACCTAAGTCTAATTCAGAGAAAATAAACATAAACACACTCTAAATTAATCTTTATCTGATTTTACAAGTACATGAATACAAAATATGAAGTATTTATGATAAAACAAAGTTTTATGAATACTTACCTGGCAGTTATATATATATATATACTATAGCTATAGTCTCTATCGGTCCGGCAGATTTTTCAAAACTCGCGGCAACCGCCGAGTGGTAGGTGTTCGGTTAGGTGGTACTTGGAATCATTCCCATTTTCTATTCCTCAGATCATCTCTTGCCCGACCTGTCTCTTGAGGGGAGGTGGGTGGGTCTTAAAATATATATATAACTGCCAGGTAAGTATTCATAAAAACTTTGTTTTACCATAAATACTTCATTTTTATGAATAGGACTTACCTGGCAGTTATTATAGTATATATAGCTGATTCACAAATTTTGGAGGTGGTGAAAGACAGCCAACATCGTTGGGAAACAACTAAAAGTTGTAGGCAATAACCTTGATTCCTTACCTGCTAAGGTAGCTGACTTCAAAGGTTCCTGCCTCTTGAGTCGCTTTCCCTTAGGAGCGTCAGCCAGGATGAGACCTGTTATGCTGAAACAACTCACTAGAGTCTGTCAAACGGGGCGAGACCAACAACGTGACTAGACTTCTGCACTACCTATCTCCCTTTCAATTCTCTGCAACCTTACTCAACTCAACCACCTAACCTTGCAGACTTGATATCTTACCTACTAGCTAGACTGAGAGTGCTGTTCCAACCAGACAATTCCTCAGACAACCATAAAAACACAAACTCCAAATTAAGGTAAATACTAAAGTTAAGGTTGAGGGGGAGGTAGTAACTCCTTTACCCAATAACGAAGACGTAGCTACGGTATGGGCCCCAAAGTGTAAACACTTCTCGTAATCGACTCTTACCTCCTCTGAGGTAATGAGAAGCGAATACAGAGTTGCTTCTCCAAAATGTCGAGTCCATTATTTGTCTAAGTGACATGTTTTTCTGATATGTCAATGACATTGAAATAGCCCTAACCTCGTGGCCCTTCACTTTTAGATGCCGAAGGTTCTCCTCCTCACATAGAGGAGCAGATTCTTCATGGGGGTCTCCCTCAAGAAGAATGACAATGCATTCTTCGAGAGGGGCCTATGAGAATCCTTAACACAACACCATAAAGCACTGGAAGGTCCTCTTAAATTCTTAGTAGGTACGTGCCAAATATGCTCTGAGGGCTCTCACTGGGCAGAGGAGTCTCTCCTCCTCTTGACCCACTAAACTTGCGAGGTTAGGAACCTCAAAAGTTCTCGGCCAGGGTTTGGATGGGTTCTCATTCTTAGCGAGGAAGTCGAGCCTTAAAGAACATACTGCACCGTCTTGATTGAAGCCTACCTGCTTCTCCATCGCCTGTGAATCTCGCTGACCCTTTTTGCTGTGGCTTAGAGCCATCAGGAATAAAGTTTTCTTCGTCAAATCTCTTAAGGGTTCGCTTTGCGAGATGGGTTCGAACTTCCTGCCGCATAAGAACTTTAAAAACCACATCAAATTCCAAGCTGGAGGTCTTACTGTGTGCTAAGTCGTTTCAAACGACTTCAAGAGATCCTTCAAGTCTGTATCTTTGATTGAATAAATCCATGCCTCTATGCCTAAAAAACGGCCGAAAGCATGCTTCTGTATCCTTTTATGGTGGACACGGCCAGCTTAGATTCCTGCCTGAGGAAACAGGAGAAAATCAGCAATCTGACTCACAGAGGTAGAGGTTGAGGACACGTTGTGTCGTTTACACCAAGATCTAAAGACCTCCCACTTCGATTGGTAGACTCTCTGAGAAGATACCCTCCTCGCTCTTGCGATCGCTCTCGCAGCTTGCGCTGAAAAGCCTCTCGCTCTGGCAAGCTTCTCGATAGTCTGAATGCAGTCGGTTGTAGAGCGAGGGGGTTTTGATGATACCTCTCGAATGGGGCTGTTTGAGATGCTTTGGACTTGGAGGAAGGCTTCTTGAAAAAGTACACTAGCATCTCCACTACCTCTGTGAACCACTCTCTTGCTGGCCAGAATGGAGCTATCAGGGTCATTCTCCCTGTCTCGAGAAGAGTGAACTTCTTGATGACAAGGTTGATGATCTTGAACGGAGGGAACGCATAAGTGTCCATCCCCGTCCAGTCCATCAAGAAGGCGTCTACTGCTATTGCTTCCCTGTCCGGGACCAGGGAGCAGTAGTTGGGGATTCTCTTGTTCAGGTTGGAGGCGAAGAGATCTATCGAAGGCATCCCCCATTATTTCCACAGCTCCTGGCAAACTTGAAGATTGAGGGTCCATTCTGTGGGAAGAACTTGCCCTTTCCTGCTGAGCATGTCTGCTCTTACATTCTTCTGTCCCTGCACAAATCTTGTTAAAAGATTTACTCCATTCTCCTTTGCCCACAGAAGGAGTTCTCTTGCTGTCTCGTACAGGGACAGAGAATGAGTTCCTCCTTGCTTTTTTATGTAAGCCAGGGCCGTGGTGTTGTCCGAGTTGACCTCCACTACTCTCCCCGAGATAGCATCTCTGAAGGCTTTCAACTCTAATAGAACGGCCATCAACTCTTTCCTGTTGATGTGCCATTCTTTCTGTTGAGCTTTCCAAGAGCCCGAGACTTCCCTGCTCCCCAGTGTTGCTCCCCAACCTGACTCCGAAGCGTCTGAGAACAACACTAGGTTTGGGTTCTTCTTGTACAGGGAGATTCCTTCCCCCAACTTCGCAGGATCCAGCCACCAACTCAGCTGTTCTTTGATGTCTGCTGGAATGGGAAAGGAAAAGGAGTCCTCCTGATTCTTCCTGTCAGACTCTTGAAAGGAAGTGTTGCAGAGGTCTGAGATGCAACCTTCCGAGCGAGACAAACTGCTCGAGCGAGGAGAGGGTGCCCAGCAAACTTATCCAATCCCTCGCCAAGCACTTCTCTCTCCCCAGGATTAGTTGCACTTTCTCGAAGCACTTGTGTTGCCTCTCTTGGGAGGGAAAAGCCCGAAAAAGAAGTGAGTCCAGAACTATCCCAAAATAAAGAATCGTCTGACTCGGCTCAATCTGGAGGGACTTTTCCTTGTTGATGATCAGACCCAGTTCCTGGGTCATCAGAAACGTCTTGCGCAAGTCCTCCAGACACTTGCTCTTCGATTGTGACCTTATCAACCAGTCGTTCAGGTATAGGGATACTCTTATCCCTTCTTGATGAAGCCATCCAGCCACATTTGACATTACTCTGGTGAAGACTTGAGGAGCTGTGCTGAGGCCGAAACAAAGGGCTCTGAACTGGAAGCACCTGTTCAGAACTACGAACCTTAGGAATTTCCTTGAAGTCGGGTGGATGGGGATATGAAAGTAGGCGCCTTGTAAGTCGAGAGACACCATCCAGTCCCCTGGACGGACTGCTGCCAGCACCGACTGAGTCGTCTCCATAGTAAACTTGGTCTTCTCTACAAAGACGTTCAGTGCGCTGACATCTAAAACGGGTCTCCATCCACCCGAGGTCTTGGGTACTAGAAACAGTCGATTGTAGAACCCTGGGGATTCTAGTTCCAGTACAGGTTCTATGGCTCCCTTTTCCAGCATCTGGTCTACTAGATCTAGGAGCGCCTCTTGTTTCACAGCGTTCAAGTATTGAGCCACCAAGGCTCTTGGGGTTCTTGAAAGTGGTGGCTTTTTCAAGAAAGGGATCTTGTAACCCTCCCTGATGACTGAGAGGGACCAGGCGTCCGCCCCCCTTTTTTTCCAGGCCTGCCAAAAGTATGACAGCCTTGGTCCTACTGCTATCTGGAGGACTTGTGTTTCACTTCCTAGAGCGGGGTCTAAACGTTCTCCTGCTCGCTCTACCGCCTGTCTCTTGTCTTCTTCCCCTGAAGTCCGTCCTGGTAGGAGCTGTACCTCGAAAGGGCTGCATAACCTTCTTCTCCTCCTTCTTTGCAGATGATTGGCCTACCGGTAGACCCTTCCTTACGGAGCGAGTCAGAAGATCTCGAGTGGCCTTTTGCGTAAGGGAATGTGTAATATCTCTAACCAGCGACTGAGGAAACAGATATTCCGAGAGAGGGGCGTAAAGGAGTTCTGCCTTCTGTGCGATCGTAACCCCTTTTGTCGCAAAGGAGCATAGCTGAGCCCTCTTCTTCAAAACCCCCGCCGTAAACAGGGAAGCCATCTCGTTTGCTCCATCCCTAAGAGCCTTATCCATACAGGCCATAATACTGTTTAAGTCCTCCATTCCTGTGGCTTGTATGGGTTCTGCTTTCCTGGCCAAAGCACCAAGAGCCCAGTCCAAGAAGCTGAATACTTCGAAAGACCGAAATATTCCTTTGATGAGGTGGTCTAGTTCCGTCATGGACCACATCACCTTAGCGGTATTAAGGGCGTGTCTCCTGGAAGGATCTACAATCCCGGAGAAGTCCCCCTAGGAGGAGGCAGGTACTCCCAGGCCAAGAGCTTCTCCAGTTTCGTACCACATTCCCGCCTTAGACGCAAGCTTAGCTGGAGGAAAAGAGAAGGTGGTCTTCACTGCTTGCCTTCGTTCTTTCAGCCAATCTTCGATCCTTATCATCGTCTTCTTTGCTGAAATCGACAGCTTCATCTTGATGAAGGCTGACTGCTTCTGCGATTTTTTTCTTATAAACTGCAACTGGGGAGAACGGGGAGCAGCTGGTTTCAACTCCTCTCCATACAGCTCAAGGAGGGAGCGAGAGAGAACCTTATAATCCGCCGCCGCATTAGCAGGTTTTATCCTCATCTTCTTCCGAAATTTCTTCCAAGTCCAGATTTCCTTCTAACTCCTTATCCCTTTGGGTTGAAGGAACTAAGTCGGAAGTTCCTTGTTGCTCTAAGTAGCTGTGAGCACATTCACTACTCTCCCTGATGCGCACCTGCGTCAGGAGAAACTTTCCGATTGTCGGATGTACCCTGGCGTTGTGAAAAGGAAGCGTCCTTATTTCGGGAGGCAAAAGCGTCCTGGAGCCGAGAGACGGGTAAATCCTGAGCTCGATCACTTGCCGCGTCCTTGTATCGAGCGCTAGATGAGTCTCAATGTCGGGAGCTGGATGCGTCCTTCCGTCGAGAGCTGGATGCGTCTTTTCGCCGAGACACGCATGCGTCCTGACGCCGCGGGCTGTGTGCGTCCTGGCATCGAGAACTAGATGCGTCCTGCCGCCGAGAGCTGGTTGCGTCCTGACATCCAGATCTGGATGCGTCCTGTCCGCGAGCGCTGTATGCGTCCTTTCGTCCAACTTTAGCATCGTCCTGTCTGGCGAAGGTCTGTCGGGAACGAGAGCTGAAGTTTTCCCGGTGCGGAGCTTTGAAGGTGTCGTCGTGTCGAATGAAAAAGTCCGCATCTCAGCGAGAGGAAGAAAATTCCTTAAGTCTAGAGGAAGGAGAGGTGAGGCGACGAGAGCTTGACTTATCGTGGCGTCGAGTCGGGAGAAGCAGACTGCACAGAGCCAGAAACTTCACGGTGTCGAGAGAGAGAAGGTTCTGTGGGAGAAGAGTGCCGTAACCTCCTTACATCACACGAACAGTGCTGTACATAATCCTGAAAGGGAGAGGAACTCCGTTCCTTCTTACGCACTGCAGAACCTTCTGCAGGAGCTTCCTCCCTTGATCTCTTCACTGGCAGATTGTCATCTTTACGTCTGCCCGACTGGGGGGGAGGGCGGCTAAAAGCTTTCACCCCCAGTCGGGCGGCTAAAAGCTTTCACCCCCAGTCGGGCGGCTAAAAGCTTTCACTAGCGAAGTCAGCTGTTCCTGCATGACAGTCATGAAAGATCTCGCTACCGCTGCTAGGTCTATCGGTTCAGAAGGAGACAGGTGTCGAGTTATGCTGGAAGCAGGAGAAGGCTCTCTTGAAAGTTCTCCGTAAGCCGAAGGGAGAGGAGATCTCTCCTCCCTCCATGCGTCCTGCAGAGAATTATCCTCTCTAGGTTTCGCCCTTTTCGCAGGCGAGGCGTTCCAGTCTTCGTCTGAAGGGAACGGTTCCGGGCTACTCCATCTGCTTGAAAGAGGAGAGCGATAACGAGTCTGGTCAGCTTGTTGCCTCCAACTTCTCTTAATCGGCCTCGACTCCTCATACTGCCATCTGCGTCGTGGAGAGGGGCTCGGAGAAGACACTACCACTTCCGACACGCCTTTTCCATGGCAGTCATAAGCAGCCTGGGAAGACGCAACAGGACTGCTTGAGGCGACGACTGACCGAGGATCAGTTCCTCTCACCACCTTGCAGTCATCGACGTACCTTCTCCCTTGGTCCTGGGAGCTTGGTAGAGGTCTAGACCTAGGGGCATGACAGGAACGATCAGTCGCCACCTCCACTGCACTTTCACAAGCACTATCACTCATATCACCTACACTCTTACCTTCCTTCAAGGCTGCAAGTTGATCCTTAAGGTTCTTCATCTCAGCCGCCATCTTGATGTACTGAGGGTCATCCAATGTAGCTACAGGTCCTGTCTCAGGCGCAGGAGCTACTACCTCAGGAGCAGGTTCTACTACTACAGGGGTCGAGGGATTAAAAAGGTCTACACTAGCATCACTCCCAGACCTAGATTTAGATTTAGAAGCCCTCCTTACTTTATCTAACTCCAATCTACGCACATAGAGTTTCATTTCCAACCATTGCTTCTCATCCAAAACCTCGCATTCCTTACATCTTTTATCTAAAGCACATTCAAATCCCCTACACCCCAAACAAACAGTGTGAGGATCAACCGAAGCTTTCGGCAATCTCACCTTACACTCCTCATTCACACACTCGAAACTGTTTCTGAGACATCGTAAATCAAAGAACAATCAAAAGAATAATAAAAAAAAAAACAAGCCACAAAAGCCATTGCCAATCCACAGAATACGTCACCAATTATCAACAGAAAAAACAGCAACACAAGGAAGCGAGCGAAAAACCCGACGGCGGACTAGCAACGATGTTGTCAGTCCAACCGGCAGAGATGATCTGAGGAATAGAAAATGGGAATAATTCCAAGTACCACCCTGTAAGGGCTGTTAACCACCTAACCGAACACCTACCACTCGGCGGTTGCCGCGAGTTTTGAAAAATCTGCCGGACCGATAGAGACTATAGCTATAAATATATAACTACCAGGTAAGCACTATTCATAAAATAAACCTTTTTAAGACAAAAAGCTCAAATTATGAATTTTTTAAAGTACTAAAAAGGCTGTACTTACCTCAACTCTCTCTCGTAGGAGTTTAAGGTTAACTTCCATCTCACTCTTAACACTCTTGAATTCGGTGAGGTTAGGTGTCTATAAAAAAAATAAATAAATAAATAAATAAAAATTAATAAACTCTGCTCATAAAAAAAAAATATCACCACTTCACAATGAATACTCTGGAACCCAAGGTGACATCACAGAAAAAGAGTTCGTGAAGGTTGAAATTTGCAATTCAATAACCAATTGTTTTGATTCACCTTTTTAGAAGCCAAAGATTATGTTTTTAAAACAATCCACAAGGTTTCTTTATAAGTTTTGAATATCTGATCAAATGTTTACTTAGTGAAATAATAATGAAAAAAAAATTGAGAGGTTTAATTTTTTCTGATTAAATAAATAACACACTAATATTTTTAGTACATAAATGAAATATCTAATATCCCTAACATGAAAAACTACAGTATCAGTTCTAACAAAAGACTGAAAACGGCAACCAGTAGTTTTGAAGGAGAAAACAGACAACTGGTAGTTTTCAAGAAATGGAATGACAAAAACTTGCTGATAACAGTAAGACATTACATAACTAAACTTATATAAAAAATTATTTTACCTCAGGCACAAGACAACTTCTATGTAAGGTTTACATTTATATAACTTTTAGCATTATTTTATACATTTATTTCATCACATAAATTAATGGACACGCATTTTACTTCAGTGTACAAAAGGAACACAGATACTGTAAACAGAAAATATAAACATATACTACTACATAAAACAAAATTTACAATAATCTCTAATCTCTACATTTTCATTGTATATTAGATAAAACCTAACACAGCTAGAGAGTACACATTTTCTAAACATGCTGACTTTTTGCAAATCCACATTAGTGTGCAATGCAGACTAAAATACTTACAGGAGATGCTACATCCAAGAAGTTGTGGCCTTCATGTTTTTTACTTCGCTGGCAGGTTGTACATACATACTGTGGATGAGAAAGTAAACAAATTAAACCAATTTAAATGACTCAGTTTTGTCCATTGCAACCTAATAAAACTACTTAAGACATGTCCTGTTTCCAATTTACTTTTTAAATGTGCAAAATTTCAGGCCGAAAGAGATAGAAAGACCAGTGACAATGAACACCGTTGGGAATAAAGAAATTATGCAAATATACATATTGAGACTAATTATTATATTATCAGAATGCAATACATGAATAATCAAATCGCTGAACTTGCAATGCAGGAGAAAATGCCGTCATATGAAGAAAAAATTAGCTCTTGTATCTTACTTCTTCCAATATTGAAAATAACTAAGAGACAGTATAGGTTTCATTTTGTCATGATTTTTTTTATATGGTAACAAAACTGCACCAGAACTGTGTGCATGAACCTCCTGCCACTACTAGATATAAAATACATACTTTTCCAGTAAATAAACTGGTATATATAACTTACCGTCTCAGAACCTTCATCTGAACAAGATAAGCAAAGCATAGTCGCCAGATTTTGAGAATGGTCTAAACAATATGGCAGCAAGTAAAAACATGCAGCTACAGGGACAATCAAGGCCTCAGGCTTATGCTTTCTTAGTGCCCATGGAGCATGAATCTGTAAAAAAAAAAACAAGTATACTTTTTGTACCCATATATATTGGGATATTACTCCAGTAAACAATATCAATTCATTAAAAGTAAAATACCATATATGAAAGGAAAGGAATATTGGTCACTATTGTGGTGACATCACACTGCTGTTAAGTCACTTATGTACTACCTTATGAATTAGAACATTACTAATTTTCCTGACCCCTCCCCAAGATTAGCTAAAACCAGTGAATACTTGGAACCCCTATAAAAATGCTAAGAATTGCCTATTTTCTTAGTTCAAGCTCAAGAAAAACCCACCAAAAATGCTTATACCTGGTTTTTTAATAGTTTTATTACAAAAAGTGCATTTAATTATGAAATTGATATGAAAATACAGTAATTTGTAGATATTTCTCATAGAAAAATACTATGAATACATGCATTTCCTGCAAATAACAGGTAGATATGGTCCACAGAGAAGTCCGCAAATCTTGAGAAAGCGAATAAGGGGGTTTACTGTATTCAATTTAGGCCAAAGTCCGAGCGGTGGGACATAAGAGATCATTCAGCGCTGAAAGGAAAATTGAGAGTAAAACCTCATAGCTGCACTATGAAACAATTGGTAGAAGAGGGTTGAAAGTAAAATGGAAAAAAAGAATACGAATGGAGGTACAGTAAAAGGAATGAAATTTGTTGAACATAGGGGCCAATGGGACACTACACTGCAAAAAGCATCAAGTAATGCCTACAGTGCACTGTGAGGTGCACTGACAGCACTACCTTTGTACAGGATTTAATATTAATAGAAAAATCACTGCCTATTGTGCCATGAAAACACCCACTGCAACAAAAGTCAGTAAAATGTACATTAGTGACCCACCATAACACTGATCAAATGCTAAAACTACACAACAAAAATATGTGGTAAGATGCTAAAACAATCTACAAAATACAATCTACTTAGGAGTCAAGCAATTTGGTTTTAAGTAAGAAGGCACTATCCACCAGGCCATCAATTACATTCTTGAGCAGCACCTAAAAAGGTTTTTTCAAATAGTAACATACATAACTCAAGACATAGCTCTTGATAGATACTATCTTATATCAAAAAAGATTTTAAAGATATGAATGTCTTGTTCATCCAAAAAGCACATCTAAAAGTTGTCATTAAACCAGGCTTTGTCTTTAATACATAATTTTGTAGTCTACCAAGTTTGACTGAAATCCATTCAGTCTCAGTAAGAGGTTGTTGCAATCACAGGCATCATGAAAAGACTGACATAAGGACTTTTGGACAATCACGCTTCAAGTCCTTCACCTCACTACCTTTACAGCAAGTTTGATTAACCCTTTAACGCCGACTGGACGTATTTTACGTCGACATTTTTTGTCTCTCGGGTGCCGACTGGACGTATTTTACATCAACATACAAAAGTTTTTTTTTAAAATTCACGGAAAAATACTTATAGGCCTACCAGCCAAAAACTTTTGAATCACGCGCCTTGGGGGATGCTGGGAGTTCATGGTTCAAGGTGTTGTTTTTGTTTACAATCGTTGCGCAAGCGCGAATTTCTTTCTTGCCGCACTAAAAAGTATAGGTGACACATCTCAGAAATTATTTGTCACTTTGACATAATTTTTGTACCATTTTAAATTAGCCGTAACATGATATTGTTAAACTACAATAAAGTTTGTACATACTTACCTGGCAGATATATACTTAGCTATAGTCTCCGACGTTCCCGACAGAATTTCAAATCTCGCGGCACACGCGACAGGTAGGTCAGGTGGTCTACCTTACCCGCCGCTGGGTGGCGGATGTACGAACCACTCCCGTAAGCTTGTCAGATTTTTCTCTTCCACCTGTCTCCTCGAGGGGAGGCTGGGTGGGCCATTAATCGTATATATCTGCCAGGTAAGTATGTACAAAACTTTATTGTAGTTTAACAATATCATTCTTTGTACATGAACTTCCCTGACAGATATATACTTAGCTGATTGGCACCCTTGGTGGAGGGTAAGAGACAGCTCAATAATACAGGTAAGACGGGAAACAACTAATGTTGTAGGATATAAAAACCTTGGTTCTCACCTTTTCAGGATGAAGACTTCATAGATAACTATCTCTGAGTCTGCATTGCCTGGAGAGCTACAGCTAGGACGTGACCTGATGCTGAAAGACTCTCGGATCTACCACTGGGATATGTGATACCCCTATTGTGGTAGAATCCAAGTCGGATGCTGTTAGAGGGACCTTGTCCGCTTACCTAACGATCCTTACCACTACCTCTGCAAGGAGCCAAAACCCACCAGACCACCTAACCAAAATACAAGGGTTAATATTACGACAAAAAGAGGTGCCTCCTGCAACCTCTTTCAGACAACCAAAAAACAACAATATAAAATATAGGGTAACATATAAAAAATTTACACAGGATAAGTTTCAGCTCCCTGCCCCAGCACCGAATCCGCCGATACGAAAGGACCCAAGGCGAAGCATTTATCATATGTGATTTTTACATCACGTAGGTAGTGGTTTGCGAAAACCGACCGTTGGCATCTCCAAAAAGTCGCCTCCATCAAGTTCCGCACAGACATATTTTTTCTGAATGCAAGCGAAGTTGCGATGGCTCTCCCCCTCGTGAGCTTTCACTTTCAGTAGTCTAAAATGTTCTTCCTTACAGGCAACATGTGCCTCTGTAATAAGGCTTCTCAGAAAAAAGGAAAGAGCATTCTTCGACATGGGCCGAGTGGGGTCCTTTACGGAGCACCAAAGCACATCTTGATTAGCCTTAAGTTGTTCCTTCCTCTTAAGGAAATACTTCATAATTCTCATAGGGCAAAAGAGTTCTTTCAGGCTCTTCCCCTACTAGAAAAGATAAACTACGAACTTCAAAGCTCCTGGGCCAAGGGCGTGATGGGTTTTCATTCTTTGCAAGGAAACTTGGAAGAAACGAACACACCATAGAATCTTCCTTAAACCCTACAGTGCCCTCAATTAGCTTGGAGCTCACTCACTCTCTTAGCTGTAGCTGAGGGCCAAAAGGAAGATAGCCTTCTTCGTCAGATCCTTGAAAGAGGCTAAGCCAGGAGGTTCGAATCTAGACGATCCAAGGAATTGTAGAACTACGTCTAGATTCCAGTTCGGTACTATATGAGGACGCTTACGGTTTCAAATGATCTAATAAGATCATGCAGGTCCTTATCATCGGATATATTTAAAGCCTCTATGCCGAAATACCGCAGCCAACATACTGCGGTATCCCTTAAGAATATTGACGACAACCAGATGACATTCTTCTTTGAGGAAAATAAGGAAATCCGCAATTTGGGTCACAGAGGTACTGGAAGAGGAAATGTTCTTCCTCTTGCACCAACGTCTGAAGACATCCCACTTTGACTGGTATACACGCAAGGTGGAAGGTCTCCTCCTCTTGCGATTGCTTTAGCAGCTGTTGCTGAAAAGCCTTTCGCTCTGACCAAACTTTGGACAGTCTGAAGCCAGTCAGACTGAGAGCGAGGAGGATTTTTGTGGTACCTGTCGAAGTGGGGTTGTCTGAGTAGATCGCTCCTTAGCGGAGCGATCTTGGAAGGTCCACCAACCATTCCAGTACCTCTGTGAACCATTCTGGGTGGCCGGCCAAAAGGGAGCGATTAAGGTCATTCGCGTTAATCGGACTCTACGAACTCTTGATGGTTAGCCCCAGGATCTGAAGGTGGGAAACGCGTCAGACGTCGAGTCCGTTCCAGTCTAGAAGAAGAGATCTTATTGCTACTGCCTCTGGATCCGATATCGGAGAGCAGTAAGGATCCAGCCTCTTGTTCTTTGACGTGGCAAAGAGGTCTATGTGTGGCCTGCCCCATAACTTCCACAGGCTCTGGCATACATCCAGATGAAGGGTCCACTCTGTGGGAAGGACCTGATCTTTCCTGCTGAGGAGATCTGCTCTTACATTCCTTCTCCCGCACGAACCTGGTGAGAAGCTTGATTCCTCTTTCTTCTGCCCACAGAAGAAGGTCTCTTGCTGTCTCGTACAGGAGAAGGAATGCGGTCCCCCCCTGTTTCCTGATATATGCCAGAGCTGTAGTGTTGTCCGCATTGACCTGCACTACCGATCTTCTGACTTTGGGCTCGAAAGCCTTCAGAGCCAACCACACAGCCATCAACTCCTTTCTGTTGATGTGCCAGGCTACCTGGTCCCCCACCCAGGTACCTGACACTTCGCTGGTTCCCAGAGTTGCACCCCACCCCATGTCCGACGCTCGGAGAACAACACCAGGTTGGGGGTCTGTGATTGAAGAGACGTCCCTTCGCAAAGAGGTTGGGATCTGTCCACCATAAGAGATGTTTCTTGATGTCCTGGGATAACGACAGGGAGAACGTCAAATCCTGAGAACGACGACTCCAATTCCGATGAAGAAAGAATTGGAGCGGTCTCAGGTGCAACCTTCCTAGGGAAACAAATTGCTCCAGAGAGGAGAGCTTCCCCAGCAGACTCATCCACTCCCTCACTGTGCATACTTCTTTCCCTAAGAAGGTTGTTACTCTCTCGAATCCTCGGGCTATCCTTTCCTCGAGGAAAAGCCCGAAAACTCAGAGAGTTCATCTGTATCCCGAGATACACACACTCTTGCTCGGGAATTAGTGATGACTTCTTTGACATTGACGAGAAGTCCCAACGCCTTCGTCAATCTAAAAGTTACTTGTAAGTCCTTCAAACAACGATCTTCTGAATTGGCCCTTATTAGCCAATCGTCGAGGTACATGGATATCCTCACCCCTTTCAAATGAAGCCATTGAGCCAACATTCCTCAAAATCCCGTGAACACTTGAGGGGGCACCGTCGAGAGGCCGAAACACAGAGCCCTGAACTGAAAAATTTTCCCCCCCATCATGAATCTGAGAAACTCCTCGAGGAAGGATGGATCGGTACGTGGAAGTAAGCGTCCTGTAAATCCCAAGGAAACCATCCAGTCCCTGGACGAAGTGCTGCCAGCACTGATGAAGGCGTTTCCATCGTGAACTTCTTCTTTTCTACGAAGAAGTTCAGGGCGCTTACATCCAACACCGGTCTCCATCCCCCTGAGGACTTCGGAACTAGGAAAAGGCGGTTGTAGAAGCCCGATGAATGATGGTCTGTCACTAGTTCGATAGAACCCCCTTCTCCAGCATCTGATCTACTGCTAGATGGAGAGCTTGATTCATGATGGGGTCTCTGTACCTGCCGTCAGTTCCCTTGGGATGGTCGTCAAGGGAGGTCTTTCGACGAAAGGGATGAGGTAACCTCTCCTCAAAATAGAAAGGGTCCAAGGATCCGCCCCTTTTTGGGCCCAGACTTCCGCAAACTCTAAGAGTCTGGCGCCCACCGTTGTTTGAAGGACTTGCAAGTTATTTGGGGGCTTTAACAGACTTGGCGAAAGTCTTACCCCTTCTTGAAGGTCTACGACCTCTAAAACGTAGAGGTTCTTGATGAAGATGCCCCTCGAAAGGGTTCTCGAACACTTGGCCTTTTTCCTTCTTAGCCTTGGTAGGGAAGGAAGGGCGAGGTTTTCTTGCCGACTGTGCCAAAAGGTCCTGGGTGGCTTTGGCCGAAAGTGACCTCGAAATGTCCTGCACTCGATGTTTCGGGAACAACTGAGTAGACAGAGGAGCAAACAGCAAAGAAGAACACCTCTGAGCATGGGAGACCGACTTCGTTTAAGAAGGAACAATAAACCGACCTCTTCTTCACGATCACGGCCCCATAAAGGGAGGCGATTTCACTCGCTCCGTCTCTTACCGACTTGTCCATACAAGACAAAACACACATAAGATCTTCTGGCGAAATTGACTCTGGCACTTCAATTTCTTGGCTAGGACTCCCAACGACCAATCTTCTTCTTCTTCCCAGCTTTTTCCCATTTTTATATGGGGTCGCCGTTTCGGATGAGCCGTTTCCATCTATTTCTATCTTGCGCTTCTGCCTCATCAATTCCCTTCTCATGTAAAATCTCCTCTCACACAGTCCTTCCATCTCTTTCTTGGTCTCCCTCTCTTTCTTCTTCCTTGCACCTCCACTCCCATAGTATGTCTCCCAGCGTGGTCCTCATCTCTCCTCAACAGGTGTCCATACCATCTCAGCCTCCCATCCTGCACTTTCTTTGATACTTCCACCACCTTAGTTGACACCCCCCTTATGTAGTCATTTTCTGATCCTATCACTCTTGTTACCCAGACATCACCTAAGCATTCTCATTTCTGCCACATCCATCTTCTTCTGCTCTGCTTTTCTCATGCTTGCTGTTTCCGTACCATACAGCATTGCTGTTCTTACCACCGTCTTGTGAAAAATTTTCCTTTTAACCTAAGCGGCACTCTTTTTGTCACAAAGAACTCCCGAGGCCGCTCTCCAGTTGTTCCAGCCTGCCTGTACCCGATGTTTTACTATTCTTCTTCCATACTTCCTCCAGCGTTAACAAAAGATCCCAAATACTTAAAAACTTATCAACTCTCCTTATTTGCTCTCCACCAAGCTGAATACGTTTCTCTATCATCCCCTCAGTGGTGGTACACATATATTCTGTCTTGGATCTACTTATTCTCATTCCTCTGTCCTCCAGTACTTGTCTCCATCTTTCCAATTTCACTTCCAGATCTTCCCTGCTCTCTGCACACAGAACAATATCATCCGCATACAATATGTTCCATGGTACTGTCTACCCTTACTTCCTCTATTTAACATCCATCACTATGTTAAAGATAAATGGGCTCAGAGCCGACCCCTGGTGTAATCCTACTCTCACCTCAAAACCTTCTGTCTCCCCAACACTGCTCCTCACTCTGGTAAATACATTCCGGTACATCTCTTGTATCAATCGCACATACTTCTCTGGCACCATCTTCTCCCTCAGGCTCCTCCATACCTCTTGTCTCGGACTCTGTCATAAGCCTTTTCAAGGTCAATGAATACCATATGTAGGTCCCTTGTTTGTCTTTCCCCGAATTTCTCCCATTATTGCCTCAGACAAAATATACATCTGTTGTTCCCCTTCCCTTCATAAATCCCATCTGCTCTTTACCTATTTGTACTTCTTCTCTCAGTCTAGCATCTATCATCCTTTCCAGTATCTTCAAAGTGGTGGGACATCAATTTAATGCCCCTATAATTACCACACTCTTGGACATCGCCTTCCTTTAAAAATTGGGATCAATATACTCCCACGCCACTCATTTGGTATCTTTTCCTGTGTTCAAGGATCTTTATCATAAGATCGTACAGTATATCCACTCCTTCATCTCCTAATGCTTTCATGCCTCCACCGGGATCATGTCTGTCCGGTTGCCTTCCCATTCTTCATCTTCTTCAGTGCATTTAGTACCTCTTGCCTAGAAAACCTCATTACAACGACCAATCAAGGAAGTTAAATACTTCTAGCACTCTAAACATACCTTTGAGCAAATGATCCATTCATTCATTGCCCAAGTCGTCTTAGCAGAGTTAAGGGCAGTTCTCCTTGTCGATCTACCAGCGCCGAAAATCCGAATCAGCCGAAGCGGTAGACCCAATCCTAAGGGCTCTCCTGTTTCGTACAGAAACCAGCGCGTCCTGATAACTTCGAAGGAGGAAAAGCGAACATCGTTTTCCCCGCTTCTTCTTTGGAAGCCATCCAGGAACCAAAACTCCTCAGTGCCTTCCTTCCATTGAAAGAGTTGGCTTCATCCTACACAAGAACTCTTCGCTGTCTTCGCCGTTGAAAAAAGTGAGTGAGGAGAAGGAGGAGCCGTAGGAGTAAGGGAATCCCCAAAAACTTGTAAAAGTAGCTCTGTAAGCTTCTTGTAAGAAGAGACAGCAGCAGAAGTGTTCGGTTCCTCATCCGAAACTTCTAGGACGTCTTGTCGAGGCGAGCGCGGAACGATCCTTAGGTGACGAAGGGATCCTAGCAGGAGTTTTGAGCGAGAGTTGGAGAACGCCCTCTCTTAGAAGAGTTCACATCCACTGGAGACGATGAGAAGATCTGGGATGTCTACGATAAGACTCCCTCTTCGAGGTATCCGGAATCTCAGCCGAAGGAGAGTAGGGCTCCTACTCCGAGAATCCTCGGAAATATCCACAGGGCGCTTACGAGGAGGCGAGCGCCTACTATACTCTATGCGCCTATACCTGAGGCGAGCGTCTGCCAGGAGAAGAGCGCCTATCGAGAGCAGAGCGCTTGCGCGGCTCTCCATACCTGTCCAGTTGCGTACGATCAACGGAAGTTCGACTGAAGGCGAAATGCGCCTACTAGGAGAAGGCTGCTTGCGAGACTCTTGACGTCTAACAAGAGGGTAACATTCAGGAGAAGGGCGCTTCAAAAACTAACGAGCGCCTACTTGGAGAAGGGCGCTTCCGTGGGATTCCTGGTGCCTACCAAGAGACAAACGGTCAGGAGAAGTGCGCCTAGAAGCGGGAGAGCGCCTACACGGAGAAGGGCGCTTGAAAGACTCTTGTTGTCTGCCCCTAGGATAATAATCAGGAGTATGACGCCTTAAAAGAGACGAGCGCCTACTAGGAGATCTATGTGCAGTAGGTTCTTGGCGCCTACCTTGCGGGGAGAGGCTAACAGTAGGCCGTCTATCATGCACAGGACTCCTACCAGACTCTAGATGCCTGTCAGGAGAGAAGTCACGATCCGACACTCGAGGAGAGTGACATCTGGAAGAAGAACGCCTACTTGTAGAAGGGCGCTTCTAGAATCTTGAGGCTGCTGAGGAGAAGTCTCACGCGAGGGAGTTGAAGAAAAATCGCGTGATGAGCAGGTGCAGTGCGCTTACCGGAAGCGGGAATCCAATCTGGAGAAAAAACTTTCTTTCTCCATAGAGCGTCCTACCGATGTTTGGCGCTTGAAATCGAAAGAGAGCCAGGCGAGCGAGGGCGCTCACGCGAGCACCACCTTCATACGAAACCTCCATATGAAGGAAGAACGATCCTCTGAAGAGCGGCGCCTAGATCTCTTGATCGGAAGAGAAACGTCCTTCTTCCTACGTGAATCTAACTGCTAGAGAGTCTGCTAGCGCCGTGATCTGAGCTTGAAGTCCCGCGAGTACTCTCGTAGGAGAATCTTCTTGTTCTTCCTCGGAAGCAGGCGCCGAGCGCGGAGCGCGAGAAGAAGAACGATCACAGGATTTCTTGGGTTTCTTCGCCTCCACCGACGATTCTTCCGGAAAAAAGCTCCGGACTAGAAGCCAAAGGACTGCAGGGAAGCCTTCCAAGCCCTCTTCAACCGGGCGCGACGCATCTGGGGAGTTCCAACCTCTCTTCGAGAGGGAGACGACGAAGAGGAGAAGCATTGGCGTAGGAGCTCCTTCTTGTAGCGATCCGAGGCAGCCCTGGGAGCGTACTTCAGGATTTGCCGAGGGACGCCTGACCGGTGGGGGCTCTCCCTACTAGCCCTCCTGCGGCTTTCGACTTTCCTCCTCCACTGGAACTGGGAGTCTGAAGAGGTCCTAGGCCTAGAGGCACTAAGGAGCCGGTCAGACGCACCCTCCACAACACTGGGGACACTGCACTGATCTACAACTCTCCTTACCTTCCAACTGACGAATCTTCTGATCCATAGAACGATTCGTGGCTTTCAGAGCTGCCCTCGCCCCGAGCGAATCTTCGGCTTCGGGGGGTGCGGGAGCCGGGGCTGCAACTGGGAAGAAGAACTTCTAATTCTACGTTAAGTACTTATATGGATCCACATCCAACTCACTCATTCTAGATCTGCTAGAACTTCTAGAGGAAGCCTTACGCACTCTATCACGTTCCAACTTCCTAACATAAGAAGAGAGAGCCTTATATTTCTTCTTCATTCAATCCCTTACATTTCACTACAAGGGTGTTAGCAAAAAGAACATTCATTCCCCCTGCATTCATGCAAACCGTGCTCGGAGGGGGTCTACCGAAGCAATTTCGGCAACCTCACCTTACATCCTTCATTCACGCAAACCCTAAACCAAACCGAAGTTTTAACTACCGAATCTAGATCAGACATCGTTAAAGAAAATCAAACAAACTCAAAATCAAACGGTCCACAATCAGCGTATGCCAAGCCAAACAAAGCGAATACGTCACCAAAAGAAGTCCAAATTAACTCCAGGCAAGCGAGAATCGAAAACTATCGAGAGGAACCGACAACAGTGTTATCTGTTCCCGCGACAGAGGAAAATCTGACAAGCTTACGGGAGTGGTTCGTACATCCGCCACCCAGCGGCGGGTAAGGTAGACCACCTGACCTACCTGTCGCGTGTGCCGCGAGATTTGAATTCTGTCGGGAACGTGAGACTATAGCTAAGTATATATCTGTCAGGGAAGTTCATGTACAAAAATGGAGTATTCTATATGAAAATGTGCGCACTTTATGTAGAATACAACAAAAAAAATAGTCATGATTGTAGCTTTTATCAGTTTTGAGATATTTTCATATAATAACGATAGTAGCCAAAAAATTTCAACCTTTGGTCAACTTTGACTCTACCGAAATGGTCGAAAAACGCAATTGTAAGAACTAAAACTCTATATTTAGTAATATTCAATCATTTACCTTCATCTTTGCAACAAATTGGAAGTCTCACAACAATATTTCGATTTATGGTGAATTTATGAAAACACGTTTTCCTTACGTCCTCGTGGTAACTCTTCCGAAAAAAATCATAGTGCGATTGTGGTTATGTTTGCACCATTTTAAATTAGCCGTTACATAAAGTTTTATATATGGAAATGTGCGCAATTTCATGCACAATACAACAAAAAACAACCCAGATTGTAGCTTGTATCAGTTTTGAAATATTTTCATATAAAAAATGATAAGTGACACATTTTCAACCTTCTGGTCAACTTTGACTCTACCGAAATGGTCGAAAAATGCAATTGTAAGCTAAAAATCTTATATTCTAGTAATATTCAATCATTACCTTCATTTTGCAACAAATTAGAAGTCTTCAGCACAATATTTAGATTTATGGTGAATTTATGAAAAAAAAAAAAAAAACATTTTCCTTACAGTCCATGCGGTAACTCTTCCGAAAAAATCATACGTGCGATTGTGGTAATGTTTGCACCATTTTAAATTAGTCGTTACATAAAGTTTTATACATGAAAATGTGCGCAATTTCATGTAGAATACAACAATAAATAATTGAAGGTTGTAGCTTTTCTCATTTCGAAATATTTGCATATAAATCAAGATAAATAGAAAAAAAACCAGTTCGTTCGGTCAACTTTGACTCTACCGAAATGGTCGAAAAACGCAATTGTAAGCTAAAACTCTTACAAGTCTAGTAATATTCAATCATTTATCTTCATCTTGAAACAAATTCGAAGTCTCTAGCACAATATTTAGAATTATGGTGAATTTAAAAAAAAAAAAACTTTCCTTCCCTCCACGCGCAGATTCTCCCACCCCCGCAAAATCTCCGAAATGCGTACGTTGCATTCTCGGAATATTTGCTCCATTTCATATTAGGCATTTCATAGAGTTTTTATATATGAAAATGTGCGCAATTTCATGTAAAATAAAACGAAAAATATTTGAAGGTTGTAGCTTTTCTAATTTCCGAAATAATTGCATATAAAAAAATATTAAAAAATTCGACATTCGGTCAAGTTTAACTCGTCAGATATGGTCGAAAACTGCAATTGTAAGCTAATACTCTTACAGTATAGTAATATTCAATCATTTGTCTTCATTTTAAAACAAATTGGAAGTCTCTAGGACAATATTTAGATTTATGGTGAATTTTTGAAAAAATTTTTGTTTACGTCAGCCCGTTACGAATTCATGCATCATTTTGTGATAATATTTTCTCTGTGTTGCTTTTTATTGTTTTACAATGTGTTATATGCCAAAATGATTGCAATTTAGTGTACATTACAAGAAAAAAAATTAACTTGTTACCTTTAACCGTTTTGCGCATAGCGCGATTTAAATACAATTATATATGAAATTTTGTTTTTGCGCTATCATATATCGCATTATTTTTATATGATAATGATAATTTTTTTCATTTCTGATGGTTGCATACTAAACTTCAGGCAATGACAAAAAAGGAGCCAAAAAATGAACTCTTAATCTTGAAAACTAAGCGCGCTGTGAATTTTGAAAATATATTTTTTCCGCTTCCGCGCTCACTCCGAGACTCCCTCGGCACAAGGAAGACGATTTTTAATATACCCTTTCGGTCGTTTAAGGGTTAAACAGTAAGCAAGTTAAAACATAGAATTATGTTTATAAGGATA
Source organism: Macrobrachium nipponense (assembly GCF_015104395.2). Lineage (NCBI taxonomy): Eukaryota > Metazoa > Arthropoda > Malacostraca > Decapoda > Palaemonidae > Macrobrachium > Macrobrachium nipponense. The sequence goes on from NC_087206.1 coordinate 77,293,066, forward strand.
AAGTAAAGCCAAAAGACACCCTGGTCACATCAAATACTCTCATGTCATATAAATACAGGCAGTCCCCGGGTTACGACGGTGTCGGCGTTACGACGTTCCGAGGTTACAACACTTGTCAACAAACTTTATTTCCAGGGTTAAAACGCATGTTCAGGGTTACCACACCTACAACACTCATCTGGGAGGTGAAATATGACACCAAAAATGCAAAATAATCAATATTTGAAGGTTTTTTTTGATGAAAAATGCCATAAGAATGCAGTTTACATAGTTTTCAATGCACCCAAAGCATTAAAAGTAAGGTTTTCTTAGGATTTTTTGACGATGTTCCGGCTTACGCGCGTCTCAAGAACGGAACCCCCGTCGTAGCCCGGGGACCGCCTGTAATGATCAAACTGCAGTGAGAGAGAGAGAGAACAAGGAAGGGAAAACCCAACTCTAATCTTCCTGAATTGATGTTGGCGATCTAAAATAGGACCTGAGGGGTTTCAGCAAATGACAGGACAATAATTCCAAATACTTTCATTATAATTATGTACAACATCATAAGTTTCAATATCCAATTCAAGCAATGATGTAGTCAGAACAATAAAGAGTGATCACCCTCCTTCAGCTGATACGAGCCATGATAAGTTCCAGAAAAGACAGCAAAGTACAGGGTCCAGTCAGTGCACAAAATAAAACGGAGAATACTAACTCATGAATATCATCGATATCATAAGCCAAGCCAATATCTGCAGAATCAAGACCCTTGGAAACAAAGAATACTATTGAGAAGACTGTACTAAAGAGAGCAATGAATACTATTGAGAAGACTGTACTAAAGAGAGCAAATAGGAAGATCAGGAGCAATGGAATTTTTGAGAAAATGGTTCACTGGAACACAGGTAAAATCACACTTATTACCCTACATGAAAACACAGTGTGGCCATCATGGCTAAGGTTAAGGCAAAACTCGTTCACAAGCCTAACATTTCTATATCTCTGCTTGCCAAAGATGACACAGCTCAGAAGATAAAACAAGCACACTACCGTAAAGGAGAAATACAACCAAAAATATCCAAAATCATGCAAACAAGGTGAAGGAAGAATTGACAAGAACACAAAAACATTCTAACACCACTTGGTGGAGAAAAAATGTTATTGTCATGATACAATAAAGTTTGTTCATACTACCTGGCAGATATATATATAGCTGTATTCTCCGAAGTCCGACAGAATTTCAAAACTCCCGGCACATGCAGTGGGCGGCCAGGTGGTTAGTACCCATTCCCGCCGCTGGGAGCAGATATCAGGAACCATTCCCATTTTCTATTCAGATTTTCATACCACTGTCCCCTGAGGGGAGGTGGGTGGGTACTTAATTATATATATCTGCCAGGTAAGTATGAACAAACTTTATTGTATCATGACAATAACATTTTGTTCATGAAACTTACCTGTCAGATATATATAAGAATAGAAGGATTTTAGGAAACAAATTACATGCAGATGATTGACATCTTGGTTCCTTACCTGTTAGCCATAGCTGACTTCGTGATTACTGTCACCCAAGTCTGCTTTTGCTTTACTAGAGTCTCCAGCAAGGTAGTGACCTATGTAGCTGGTGAGTTCTAGATGATCTGTCAACGGGAGCGTGACCACAATGTGACTAGACCATATTGACCATAACTGTGGGGGCAACGAAGCTAAAAACCACCACCTGACCTAACCTATCAAAGTTAGTCCCATAACTTCTAGGCTAAAGAAAGGGAAAGCGCCTCAAGCGACCGACCCTTCAAAGTTAAAAGCACACCTATCCCTTTTCTATAGGATTGGATTTGTGCTGCTTCCTGCCCCAAATAATATTTGGGGCACGAGGACTCTCTGTGGCTCTTGCCCAATAATTTGTGCCATCCCCTTGATCTCCAGGCCTCTGGGCCAAGGGTTAGACGGGTTTTCGTTCTTAGCAAGAACGAAGGCTTAGAGGACGCACCGAATTATGTTCTCTAAAGCCAAAACCTCTGATGATGGCTAAAACCTCACTAACCCTCTTTGCCGTAGCTAGAGTGGTTAGAAAATTATGCCTTTCTGGTCACGTATAAATTACAGAAAGGAGAGGTTCGAAATGCTTTGACATCATAACTTCAGACTACGTCTAAGTTCCATGCCGGAAGCTTCGATCTAGACAATTTCAAGATTTCCACAGACCTCAAAGATCGTGAGGGGCTTTTTGTTTGACAGATCCGAATCTCTGAGCCTAGAGGCCGTCAACAACATATTTCCGTATTCTACAATCGTTGGAACTGCTAGCTTATCCCATACTTCAGACGGAAAGCGGTAAAGTAATTCACAGATGTCAGAGGTGGAGGAACAGTCATTCTTCCTGCACTATGTCCAGAAATGGCCCACTCCGATTGGTACACTGCAAAATATGCAGCACTGCTTTGCTTTGGCAATGAGACTTGCAATTAATCTTGAAGATCCTCTCGCTTCTTGACAGTCTGAACGCATTCAGACTCAGAGCGGAGAGATTTTAGGTACCTCTCGAAGTGAGGCTGTTAGAGTAGACCGATTCTCTCGGGAAGGGACCTTGGAAAGTGCTCTCTGAAGGACGTGACCTCTGTGAATCCAGCCTCTCGAAGGCCAACATGGGGCGATCAGCGTCTTTCTCGCTCCCTCTGACGCCAGCAATTATCTTATTATATTTCCTAAGCTATGAATAGGGGAAAAGAGACTAACCAACTATCCCCCATTCCAAACTATAGGATGGCGTCTATTGCTACCGCTCTCGGATCGAGAATAAGGGAGCAACATAGAGGAAGCTTCTTCATCTGCAATATTGCAAGAAATCTACGAAAGGACGTCCCAAAGTCTCCACAACTCTCGACATACTTCTAAGCGAGGATTACTCAAACGTCAGTAGTTGCTTGCCGTTGATCGAGAAGATCCGCACAAGGATGTGCAATCGTGTAACGAACCTCTTAAGGATCGTTACGTTCTGTGCCTATGCCGATAACCATCTCTCGCTCTCTTGGGATATGAGAGAGCCAGCCTGCGGGCAATTATCTGAGGTATGATTTTTCGATTCCACCACTCGAACCAAAAAAAAAAATCGCCAAAAACCTTCACTCTTCGAGGAACTGAGAGCCAACCAAATTGCTTCCAATTCTTTTAGATTATGTGCCAGGACCTCTGTACCTCTTGTCCGGATGCCTGGCACCCTCTTAGTATCACCTGAGGTGATCCTTAACCCATTGAGAGACGTTTAGAATTATCTCTAGATCTTTGATGTTACTTCAACTCTCCTGTAGGAAAAACTGTAGAGTCTGAATTGCAGTCTATTCAGGGAACAAGCTTCTCCAGCGAGGAAATGGTCCCCAGCAGACTCATCCATTCCCTCACTAAGCATGCTTCCTTCCCTAATAAGGCTGCGCTTTGCATAAGCAGGAGAGCATTATTATTGTGCTATGCCGCGGTAGACTCGTACAGAATTCTGTTACAGTGCGGTAAGCAGCGCCGAACAGGTCCAAGAGATATCTCTGTTGAAAATTTCTTAGCAAAAGGAAGTCGTGTTTATTCATGATTACTAGAAATCCCCTCAACCCGAGGCAAGTCATGATTGTAGGGCAGAGATACGGTTCGTTAATCAATCCCGCGGGAGAGAGAGGAACGTAAACGACCGGAAGTCAATAACAGCGAGGCTACCTGATACTGAGTTGTGACACTGTGACAGTTACAGGCAGCAGCTTATGTTCACCTTCTCGCAGTCTTATGCCGAGTTGCCAGCTATTCTATTCATCTAAGGAAAAGATTTTCCATTATTTGAACAGAAACTCTCAAGTTGGGATATTTAAGCGAAACAGAATTCGCTAAATACAGAAGCTGATTTTGTGTTGTAACATTACGCTTAATTAACCAAATGTTAAATCGGAAACTCCTGGAAAGTTGCCGGGAGTACCGATTAAATATACTGCGTCATCCACAATGACAGCAACCTCTCATCTTGCACTATTCTGCCTGAGTTACCAGCTACTCTCTTCTACGAAGGAATAGGTTGTTACTATTATCGATCATAAGGAAATTCTCAAGCAGGCATATTTAAGCGAAACATAATTCGGCTAGATGCAGAAGCTGAGTTGGTGTTGTTGTAACAATACCTTTAAGCATTGTCCTTACACCGGAAACTCCTGGAAGTTGCAGGAAGGACCGATTAAATACACTTAAAATAACAGTCCTTTCGGTTGCCATCTGTAGAGGTAAACTACGATATGCGTATATGACTTGAACTTTACATTAGTAATATGACGCAAAGATAAAATATGTAAGTATTGTAGTCACTTGAACATCTAATTCTCTACTACATTCTTTCCTCGACGAGGAAGAGAGAGAGAATGGAAATCGATTGTCTTCGCGTTTTCTCCTTTGCCAGAAAGTAAACGAATATTTAATAATTATTCAGAATAACTTAATATTATTCGAATGGAAATCCTCAAGTGAGAACCGAAGATCGAAAAGGAAAGTTCAAGCTTTTTATGATATTGGACATAAGACTTCATGGACGTAGTCTATAAGTCTTTTTTTCTGGATGAGCCTCGACTAATGAATGAGAGCTCTTTCGAATTTTGTCACTTATCTGCTTATGCGATAAAATGTTATTAAACTCCTTCCTCTTCTTCGACAACACCCTCTTGAAGAGCGTTCTTGCAGGAATCCTGCCGAACGTCTTGATGCGTAGGACGCCTATCGTTCTGAAGAACGTCCTGGCAAGTGCTCTACCGAGCGTCATGACGTGTAGGATGCCGAGCGTCTTCAAAAGCGTCCTCGCTAGCGTCCTGGCGGAGCGTCCAGATGTGTAAGACATCGAGCGTCTTCCAAAAAGCTTATCAATGTTTATGACATCGAGCGTCTTCCAGAGCGTCCTGATGAGCGTCTCTTCATGTAGGACGTCGAGCATCTGCAAAAGCTTCCTCACGTCTCAATGCGTAGGACGTTGAGCGTTCTTCAAGAGACGTCTTTCTAGAGACGTCCTCGCGAGCGTTCTTTACCGAGCGTATTGGTGCATAGAACACCAAGGGATCTGAACGGCATCTCAGAGAGGATCTTATCGAGCGCCCTGATGCATGAAAGGCCACCCGAGAGGTGTCCTGCAGAGCCACACGCTGCTCCTGAAGTGTGAGAGCATATAGGAAAGACGTATGGCGATCGTCTCCAAGACGGCCTTAAAGACCTTCGTTACCTTCTAACAAAGACGGTGGCCGCGCCTGTGCGACATCTTGCGTCTTAGTAATGCAAATGAACATATCCAGAAACGCGCTCAAAAAAAGGAACGCCGAGCGTTCCGAAAGGCATCCTCGCGAGGTGCTTGCCGAACGTCCTGATTGCATTCTTTGAGCGTCTTGAAGAGCGGTACCGGAAAAGAAGAGCGACGAACAGTCAAGGGAAGCGTCATAGTGAATGACGGGCGTCAACACGAGTAACCTGAGAGGCTTCCTGGCGAGGGGGGAAGACGCCGATCATGAAACGCAGCGTCCTAATCAGAAGTGCGGTGATCGTCATCAGGACGAGTCTTAAGGACGTTCGCCACTCTTGACAAAAACGACAGCCGCCTGTGCGACATCTTGCGTCTTGTCACGCTCATCGACACTGCAGAAGGGCATTTAAAAGGACGCCTGTGTGTTCTTGGGTATGAGGAATTCTTTGCCCTTCTCCTGTCGAAAACTAGGATAGTCTGTCCAGTGTCATCTCTGTCCGCTGACAGAGCGTCCCTTAGGGACGAGTAAGAGGCGTCTTGGCGAGCTGTTTGACTATGCAAATCAGCTTGCCGGACGTCAAGCTTATGAGCTTGAACAATATCCCGTTTCGTAGTAAAGCGAACGTCACATAACGTATACATAGCGCCATGAGGGGAGGAGGGAGGGGAGCGTCTTGGAAAGCAAGAAAACAATCCTTGCTAAAAGAGTAAAGACGTTCCTTCCTCTCGATAGAGCGTTGAATGTCTCGAAAGGCGTCTCGTGAGGGTCCTGCCTTATGGACATTTTTAATCTCTTGACCAAGACGACAGCCGCCTGTGCGACATTTTTGCGTCTTTGTCACGCATATCGATATTAAGTCATGCCGAAGGGACGCCAGATCAGTACTCTGACGCTCCCTCCTGACGAGAGAGAGGACGCGAAGCATCCTATTCTCCAAAGTTTTTTTTTTTTTTTTTTTTTTTTTTTTTTTTTTTTTTTTTTTTAGAGGGCGCGAGTCCTTCCGAGAGCTCCAACCTTGCGGGGGGGAGGACGCCTCGGAGGACGAGAGGCAATCTTTCATGATACCGTGCACGATCTTGGAAGCCTTGGAAGCGTCTTTCAGGTCCTGCCGAAGGGACGCCAGATCGGTGGGGGGGGGGTCCCGGGGGGGTTCCCGTAACCCTCCTTCGGTTTTCAACTTGCCCCCTCCCTGGTCCTGGGAGTCCGACAGAGGTTTAGACCTAGAGGCATTATGAGGACCGATCTGACGCCCCCTCCACAACACTAGGGGCAAAATCAACATTTTTACACTCAAACACTGATTGGAGTGAGCACTTTTTCAAGCTTAATTGATGTAATCCACCATAATAGAAAGGCATTACCTCTCACAGACACTTCCTCTAGGCCCGTAAGCCATACCACAGGGTTAGGCAAATAAAGTCTACTGAGGTTAGTAGGTTCATTATCCTAACTTCTGTTTACTGTGGGAGGAAGACCTCCTGATTCTATCACGCTCTAATTTGCGTACATACGAATCATATGTCTTCTTTCGGAATCAGTCAACATTACACTAATTACATTGATCTTTCAACAAAGAAAACATGTAAACATCATGTATACTAAGCGAGTGTCTACCGAAGGTCTGAAACTAGGCTAACTAGATTCAGACATCATATGCAATGAAAACAAAAAAATTTACGATAGCGTATGCCTAGCCACAAATCCAAGTCAATCATTCAAAAAATAATTAGGATACTTAAGCGGCTAATGGAGTTCAAAATCCTAGGCGGAGGTAATGGAAACAGGTGTTTCCACTACCGCGACAGAGAAAAAAAATCTGAATAGAAAATGGGAATGGTTCCTGATATCCGCCTCCCCAGTGGCGGAATGGGTACTAACCACCTGGCCGCCCACTGCGTGTGCCGGGAGTTTTGAAATTCTGTCGGACTTCGGAGAATACAGCTATATATATACTGACAGGTAAGTTTCATAAACAAACAAGTGATTATAGACAGTCTAAGTCAACGATGTGTTTTTTTGAACATGGATACCACCTAATGCCCCAAAGGTAAGACTCATTTCAAATAATAAAACCAGTGCAGTCTTCTTACAAAGTAAACTATAACATTACCATCAAGACAATGTAACTTGTAAAAGGTGTTAAGAACACTGTTAGTAAAAGACAAATTTTTTTTTTATAATTAATTAATAAAATAAAAATGAAATGAAATATAGAATTTAGGCCAAAGGCCAAGCGCTGGGACCTATGATTCCATTTTGCGCTGAAAATTGAGGACTGAAAGTACATACATATAAAGGTTTGAAAGGTGTTAAAGGAGGAAAACCTCTGTTACACTGTGAAATAATTGTTAGGAGAGGTTCGACACAAAGATGGAAAAAAGAATATGATGGAGGAGATACAGTATAAGAAATGAAAGGGTTGCAGCTTTGGGCTGAAAGGACACTGCAAAGAATCTCAAGTAGTGCCTACTGTGCACCACGTTGGGTGTACCGCATACAGGGAAAAAAATGATCGAGTATTCAGTACATACCTTATTGAAACAGGGTAGACACACCTCAATCCAGCATTGTCTGCACTGGACTGTTGCTTTGGACAGAAGACATTCATCACAAGGATCTACAATGATAATAAAAAGAAAAAATGAAGTTTCATAATAAAACTAATATTGTAATACTTACCTGAACACCTGAATTAGCCCTGGTCACTGACCAGCCGAACTATATCCCCACACATTTACCCACTAAGTGGGTAATTTTAACTGTCAGTGTTACCAACGCTGCAGGTAAAATCTAGTCAAATGAGTTACCTGTGTTACCGTTGGCAACGCTGCCGCAAATACCTGCCACCAGTGGCCTGTCTCCTCATTCCTCAATTGAATCATTCACTATCAAATTGAAGTGGGGGGGGAGGAGGGTGGGAATCATTCAGGTGTTCAGGTAAGTATTACAATATTAGTTTTATTATGAAAACTTCATATTGCAATACACTCCCTGAACACCTGAATTAGCCCGATTAACACAGGTTTAGTTGGAGGCGGGGTCAAATCTCATTCAGCCCGACCTGTCCACGGAACATACGCAGGTAACTCATAAGCAACCTAGCATGTATAAAAGCATGTATCCTCACCTAGTTATCTAAACTCGGAGGTGTGGATGTTTGCAAAGAAAGTACTTCAAAGTCAGTGTTGAGTCTAACGTACTATCTGAGTCAGAAGTACCTCCCATGTGATAAGCTATACTTCTTATTCAAGGAGGCAAAAAAAAAAAAAAAAAACAATCTCCTCACTGGTTGTCCAGCTCAGTAACTGAGATGCTTGCATAGGAAGTACCATACCGTCGGTGTCGAGTCCTAGGTACCGCCTGAGTCTGAAGAACCTCCCATGTGGTATTCTATACCTCTCATGTATGGAGGGGAAAATGGTGAACCTCCATGTGGCTATAGCCTCTCATGTATGGAGGAGAAGTTGAGTGTGCAGGACCTTCAGTTCTTCTACTGCTCACTGATGTAGATGACTGTGCTGAAGAAGTAGTAGTTATTCCAAATGACATCGGGATCTGCCTAACCTCAAGGGCCTCCTAAGGGACAAAACACACTGTCTAAGCTTGACCAACAGAAACACTAGAGTTCATTAGACTATCACTGCCTCCCTAAACTTCTAACACCCTGAAGTTCATTTAGACTATCACTGCTTACCTAAACTTCTAACACCCTAACTCTACCAAGCCAACTATCAAACTGAGTTACCGCAACGACAGGGACCCCGAGAGTAACCTCTCTGAAGAAACTGAAATTCCTTAAGGTACGGTGTTGTGAAAAAAACCACAACTACTCAAGAAAAAGAAAACACCATACACAATCGCCGACAGCGAAACATTCCTCTGGAAGCCAAAGGGTAGCCCTCCGCATACTTGCGCCCTTGGATTGACTAAGTCCATTCTTATGAGTGTCCGGATAGGCAATGATTTAACAATAGTCCCTCCTCTCCTTGCCAAAAATGACAATTTGTCCAAAATTGCATTTTTCCTAACTATACAAACCTGAGGTCCTTTTACAATAGGAAGGTAAGGCGGTCCCCGGGTTACGACGGTTCAGGCTTACGACGTTCCGAGGTTACGACGCTTTTCTTAAATATTCAATGGAAAAATCCGTCCTGGGTTACGACGCTTGTTCCGAGGTTACGACGCTGACGCTTCCGACGCTCCGAGTTAACGACGCTTTTTAAAAAACGCATACTATGATAAAAAATCCTTTATAGTTTAGCACAGTATATTAATAAAAATAAGTTTTCTGGTTAGATTATAACAAAAATTTTGAGATTATGCTGATTTTCGACACAATTTTTATGTTGTATTTTTCTATGTTTTTTAGTGACGCCTCATATGCGGAACTAGTTTTCCGAGCGAATGAATACATACTAGTTTACATATAACAGTCCAAAAGCGCAAATAATGAAAAAATCATTGCTTGTTTCCAGTAATAATAACAAAACGAAGTTTCTGGTTAGATTACAACGCAAATTCCAAGTATCCAAAGAGACATATTATCCAGTAATTTGATCAGAGAGAGAGAGAGAGAGAGAGAGAGAGAGAGAGAGAGAGAGAGAGAGAGAGAGAGAGAGAGGCGTCTTCCGACGCTCCGAGTTAAGGACAGAAGAATGTTCGTTTCGTTAAACGGCCTCTGACTCATGCCAGTAAATGTTTTGTTGATACTAATAATATAAGCCTATTTAAAGATACGTTTACTTTAATTAGTCTATATGATACGTAAATAGTAATCAACTGTTCTTGTAGCCCTCAATATTTGGCAAAATCGAAGTATCCAGAGAGAGACATTATCCAGTACGTAATTTGATCAGAGAGAGAGAGAGAGAGAGAGAGAGAGAGAGAGAGAGATAGAGAGAGAGAGAGAGAGAGAGAGAGAGAGAGAGAGAGAGAGAGAGAAGAGAGAGAGAGAGAGAGAGATTTAGAGAGAGAGAGAGAGAGAGAGAGAGACGCTTTGGCAACAATGGTCTCGGGGGGGTTTTTATAGCTTCCTTCTGCTTGATGATCGTGGATATGTAGAAGGAGTTTCGACCATACTCGTTTGCCAAATCGACGATACGAACGCCACGTTCATGCTTTGCTATAATTTCATGTTTTGCTTCCATCGAAATCATTTTTCTTGGGTTTTTTCTTATCACCTGCTTTGTCTTTAGCTTTGAGACCCATGGTTAATAATAAAATAGACAAAATAACACGAAAAATAGGCGCAAATACAACAAACTAAACAACGACGTGTTAACATGCAGCACCAACAAACAAACAGACTGAACGCCATTTATCGGTCGCCTATACAACTAACACTCATCGCAAAATCGTATCTCAAATATCGTTGTATATCAAAGCTTGTATTTTCGCAAATTTTCTGTTGTATCTCAAAACATTCGATATTAGGGCAATCGTATGTCAGTTTCCAATGTAATTTGATCAGAGAGAGAGAGAGAGAGAGAGAGAGAGAGAGAGAGAGAGAGAGAGAGAGAGAGAGAGAGGAGAGAGAGAGAGACGCTTTGGCAACAATGGTCTCGGGGATTGAGCGTAACGTTTTATTTTCTGAACAGATAGGACAGAGAAGTTTTCGTTTCATTAAACGGCCTCTGACTCATGGCAGGAAATGTTTTGTTGATACTAATATATAAGCCTATTTAAAGATACATTTACTTTAATTAGTCTATATGATATGTAAATAGTAATCAGCTGTTCTTGTAGCCCTCAAGATTTTGCAAAATCACTCCAGGTTGTACATAAAACTTCAAGAATGTAGTGTCACCAGAGGATTACAATAGTTTTTACCTTCAAGAACCAGCATTCTTTTATGAAAATAACTCCAGGTTGTACATATAAAACTACAGGAAACAACATGTAGTGTAACCAAAGGATTACAAGTAAGGTTTTTATAACTTTTTATTAGTTTAAGACATATTTCCAAGCGTCGTTTCCGGCTTACGACGATTTCGGCTTACGAACGCGTCTCAAGAACGGAACCCCCGTCGTAACCCGGGTGGGGACTGCCTGTACTAGCGGCAGCTGGATAGGTCGTAAGCTTTTGAACAAGGGGTTCGGTAGTTAAATGCTTGTCCGACAGGCGCGCGCGACTGGGAGGTAAACAAATCACTTTTGCTTTTGGCCCAAGCAAAAACTGCAGAGTGAGGGGTGGCATGAGGTGGGACTATGTGTAAAAGGACCTCAGGTTTGTATAGTTAGGAAAAATGCAATTTTCGACAAATTGTCATTTGTTCCGACTCGGAATACCAAACATACAAACCTTAGGTCCTTTTACAATAGGAAGACTCACTTCTTGGTGGAGGAATCTGAGTCTTTTTGTGAACAGACTGGTTCGTCGACCCAACCTTGGAATGCCTCCCTGGTCGTAAGAGCGAGGGAGGGATCCAAGCCTCTGTCCGATTGATCGGGGTGTGCACCGCAGGATCAATGGTCAGACCTCTGGACCAAGTACTAAGAGAGAGGCAAGTGTATCTCTTCGTACCAGCAAACAAGAACAAGTTCCTATTTGCAAGAGGCAACATAAAGTTATGGTTTGTCTCTTGTCGGCATCCACTTCCCCCCCCTTGTAGGAGGAAGTGGTGGATATTCGCTCCCATCCCTAGTGAAAGGGATAGGATGGGGGCTCTGTCGAGTAGCTCACCTGATCTCGTCCTTATCCAGCAGGTGATGACCGTATTACCCTCTACCCACAGGTAGAGGGGGAGAAAAAGATAAGGAGAAAGAGCCAGTCACTCTCTCATTCACTTATCTATTCTTACAGTCACACCAGGACTCGATGCTGTTCAGCCTGCTAGGGGTCTGGGTTAGCTACACAACGTGTTGAGCAGCCACCACGGGTCCCAAGGAAAACGATCCAAGGACCTGTGGGCAATATCCAAAAGGTAGAAGGAGGTGCCAGTGGTCTGGTTGTACCAGACCCTGCCTTCAGTACCTGCGCCACGGAGAAGTTCTTGTGTAACTCGAGGGAGTGTACGTTCTAGGTCATCTTGGTGCTGACGAAGAGTCTTCAACACTCAGCCTGGGATGTCGAGTTTCTTCAGAAAGCGCGGTCGCGCTTTCACAGGACAAAGCAGCATCTCCTTCGCATCGAAGGCGGTGAAGTCCATTAGGGAGGGGATTGTGAAGGACTCTAACCGATCGTCAGGAAACCGAAGGGTTCTGAGTCTTCGCTACGAAGTCGGTACGAAATCGAGCGTCACGGATCCCCATCCCCTGGATGCTTGACTTCGCAGGAAAAGTCATGCAATTACCTCAGAGGAAAAGAAGGGAATGGCGTATGACCTATCCCTCTTCTCGACTTCGGTGATGTCCTGTACCCATACTGGTCATCCTCAGCAGCGAAGTGTCTCACATTCTCCTATCCCCCATGCAGTGAAAGTTCTTCTCGGTAGTGGATAGGACACCGACACTCAATGGTGGGTGTCAATGGTATGGGTACTGTGACAAGCCGTTAGGACGAAAGAAAAGACTGTTATGGAACAACCGAACTAAGTCCACAGCGAAGTTCGTAACTGACTTGGGCGCTCTGACAGCCTGCTCGGTGCCGACTGACTGCGTTCGGTAGGAGGCAAGTTGACCAAGCAGCCGAGCAAGTCGCGTGCCTTCGCCTTAAAAGGGTTATGCCAAGAGACTAAACAAATAATTTGTTCGTCACCGACGCCAGAAGGCGAGTGATGATTCTCTTAAGGCATGTGCCCAACAGGCAAAAGTCAATTGCTTCTAGAGACCGAGGTCCCTGATGGCAAGATATCTCATAGTATAGTTGATTCTAAGCTAAGGAGAAAACAACACTATGTGTCGTTGAAGACGAAGGTGTACAGAAAATGCAACCTACGTCTTCACAGCTGAACCGAGAGAAGGATTCTCAAGATTCTGAACCTGTGCTACAAAGACTGAGAACGCTAACCGCTATTCATTGCTGTCCGGTGAGGATCGTAGTTGCAATAAAAGCGGAGCGCTTTTCAGTAATGAAGACACAGGGAAATACTGCCTGAAGAACTGCTTCTCATGGGCTGAACATTTGGAAGTAGAGCTGTCAGGTCGGAGAGTAGGCGACGTCTTCTGAACATCTGTTAATTCGGGGCGAAAAATGAATAATTGCACACCTACGAATACGAGATATTTTGAAGACAAACTCAGATGTCTGCAAAAATCATTCGCATTATCGCGGTGCGATGCAGCGGGAGACTAGTACAGACTTCTGTTACCGTGCGGTAAACAGAAAGATGAAAGAGTTTAAGAGATATCTCTGTTGAAAATTCTCGCAATGTCGAAGGCGATGCAATCGAGCGTCACAGCAGTAGATGGTCCTTCATTATTGCGAGAATCTCCGTTAATCCGAGACCTAAGTCCATGATTGTTTTTTTTTTTTTTTTTTTTTTTTTGGGTAGAGATACGGTTCGGTAGTCAATCAAACCGGGGAGAGAGAGACGTAACCGACCGTGCATCTCGGAGACCTAGCTGATACTGAGCTGCTATCAGGCAGTTCAATACGCAGTAGCTCTCGGTGACTCGTCATCCTGAGTTGCCAGTTAATCCCTTCCACGAAGGAATGCGTTCGGCTAGAACCATCGAGCATAAAGAATACGCTCGAGCAATTATATTTAAACGAAACGGATTTCGGTAAATACAAAAGCTGATTTGGTGTTGTCGTGACAATACCAAGTATCTAAAATCGAAAACTGATAACTGCTGGGAGTTGCAGGCAACCCCGAGTTGCAGTTCAATTAAGATACAAATCGTCTCGGTCACAAACCGCTAGAGTTAACTACGGTATGCGCCTACCCCCGGACAATTCAAATGTTAAAAGAATCAAGGTCGCGAGGGTAATATACGTAGTATATTTGTAGGTTCTGTACCCACGACCTCCATCCTAAATTCTTTTCTCGAGGAATGAGAATAAGGATTGGAGATCGACCGCCTTCGTTCTCTAGCCAAGAGAGTGAAGGAGAAGTCTTTCCCAAAGGAAAGCTTCGATGGTGAACAGAATACCGAAGACAATAGTTCAAGCCAAACTGGAAGTTCCCGTCCGTTCTTCTCTATTCCAGGTTAATCGCCTACTGTGAGATACTCTTCTTTCAGCAGCAGTCTTCTTCCAAATGCTAGAAATTACAGGAATTCGAGCATAAGCGAGGTTCCCGATTATCGTGTAACAATTATCGGGGATTCTCGCTCACTTTGGACCGTGGTCTCGCCTAAGTGTTTGGAGATCGTAAAAAACTTGAACACTCTGAGTGCGCTAGAAATTCCGTAGAATTCTAAAGAACTCTCCGCGAAACCCCCCACCGAATTCGTCAAACGATATCGGCTTGGTGGTCCTCTCGATTCCCGTAGAATAGAAATCGAGAAAGGGGTAGGATTCCCTCCTCAACGACCGGGGCTTACGTCAGGTAGGACCCGAAGGTCCCCCCGGTAGCGCAGCCCCTAACGGTGGGATTCTTACAGAGAAATCTCTGTAGGATCCCTCCCCTTTCCTCGTAGCCGTAAGGAGAGAGGGAATGGGTGGGGGAGGAATTGGATACTGGCTCGCCTTCCCAGCGGAACTAGCAGTTGGAGAAGAAAAGGAGCAGCCATCGCCTTATGACGATGGCCTCTCAGAGCCTGGGAAAAGTATCGTCAGGAGAAAACGTTTTCCCGAGGAGGGTTACGAACTCATACTGTAGGTAAGGGTCTGCCGACACTGTGAACGTCGTCTGGGTGGGGCTGATCGACACCTGACAGGAGAGAGCCGATACCTGTCCTCCGACTCATTCCCAGTCCTCGTCGAGGTCGAAACCTCTCAGGAGGACCGAAGGGTATTCAAATACGGATGTCTGAAGACACGTAGAAACGCCTCTGTCGCAGTAGAGGAGGTGAAGTAGCTTGTTTCGACCGGCCAGACTGAGAGAGCCTCCTTGTCCAGAGACGAAGAGCTACCTGGTTCAACACAGTCGGCAAGCTCCGATCGCGGCAGACCCACCGTCGATTTGGGTTCCCTCTCGGGCCCCAAAACGACTTGAGCCGAGACGTGGCTCTGCTGGTGGGAGCGGCGATCCTTCCCCCCGAGTTCGTTGTGCTGAAGAATCAGCGCCATAACCTCGGCAAAGTTCCTCTGGATCTCGGAAGTCACAGCATCTTGCAGAGTAGACCAGCCCTTCGAACAAGAGCATATTCCGAGAACCTTCCTCCTTAAGAAGGGGGAACAGCGACAGCCCTCTCGGTCTTCTCCATCCACTTGCGCCATACTTCCTGGCCGGTCCCAAGAAACCGTGCCTGGCACGTAGGGCGTCGTGGTGGGATCATGAGGGGCGCACCCCTCACGATCACTCCTAATACCTCGCTCCTCCCGGTGTAACCAGAGGAGGTTGAAGGTACGGGAGAGGCAGACCTGACGCTCCTCCCTCTCTCGCTGGCAGAACCAGCAGGCTTGGAGGGCTGCAGGCGATCGTCAACCCGCGGTGGCGATCAAGCTGCAGGCCTGGTCGAACCGTCTCGCTGTGGAGAACGGCTGGACTGAGCACAGCGGCCCCGATCTCGAGTGTCAGAAGAGCTGGTGCTGGTTGCCGTACCCGATCGCTCTCTGTGAGAGCGACGGTCAGGCGACCTGCAGGCTCCACTGTCACAGAGACCGGTGCTTGTCCTCATGGTCGCCGCGAGAGCGAGAGCTGGTCTGGTGAGAGTCGCGTGAGCGGCTGTCACCAGTCTTCCGCTACGGGCCGTGAACCTGACGCTGAGCGGGCTCAGAGGTCTGGTTCCTGGCTGCACGGTCGCTGGTAGGCGACCGTACACTCGGTACCTCCCGCGCAACGAGAGGCCGAGACGGACCCTGATGCAGTGGCAGAACCACTGACACCAGGCGAGGAAGTACCGGTGTTAGCGGTAGCCCGGTACCCCTCGGTCCCCGTAGTCTTCTTCCTTGCGGAAGAAGAGACGGGCCCCGCTCCCAAAGGAGCAGGAGGACAGCGGAAGGAACCCTCCCGTCCACCGAGGTGATACGGGTCCCGAGAAGCTCCTGAGGGAGACTTCTTAGGAGGGAGGAGGCAACCTTCTTCTTCCTCGGCTGTGAAGCCTTAGAAGTCGAAGGGGAAGAGGCGGCAGCCGACGACGATGAAGATGAAGGCGACGTTCCTCCTCTTCTTCGTCAGCTTCCTCAGGACAGACGTAAGATCTGCCATCCAGGGCGGAGCCGGGGCTTGCTGTAGCCGAAGCCACAGGGCCCGGGCCGGACGCACCTGTACAGACAGACCAAAGTCTGGGTAGAACCACCACGAACAGGGACGACGCGTCAGCAGGTATGGGCATCTCAGGAACAGCAGGCACAGCCAGCACAGCATCGGCAGGGAGGACAGCCAGCGCCAGCAACGGCGGGAGGGCAGCCAGCGCAGCAACTGCATGGACAGTTAGTACAGAATCGGCAGGTACGGCAGGCAGCACCGGAAACCACAGGAGGTGGAGCAGCAGCCAGCAACATCCTGGTACCGGCGGCGGAGGTCCAGGGGCGAGCTCTAGGGCAGCGGAAGTGTGGTCGCGGCAGTGCGGCAACCACGAGCGGCGGCGGCCACGCCCCCCTCTCGGTACGGCGAACGGCACTTCACAGCGGCTGTAGGCAAGACTGTCACCACGTGAGGCGAGTACACCAGGTGAGGAGGGACGTCGTCACCTGGAGTCGATATCGTTGTCGTGGTCACCACTCCATGGGTGACCGCAGCAGGCCCAGACATAGAACCGCCGCCCCTGGACACTAGGCACGCCCTGCAAATCGAAGGAACGCCCATACCTCACCAAGGTCCACCCTCGTGGCAATAGCACCTGCGGAAATAACAGTAGTAGTGATTAGTGGGGGGAAGTCCCCTCGCGCGGGGGGGTGAGCCCACACGAACGACGCGAAGGGGGGGGGGGGGGGGGGGGGGGATTCTCGTTCCCCACCCCCACACAGCACCCATTGTACCCAACAATAATAATAAGAGCCCGAGAGCAATCGTGCCCTCGGCACCGAATGCAAGGGCATAAGGATCAATTCCCTGACTCAGCGGAACTTGAACCAAAATAAAAATATTGATGCAATCAATAATAAAAGGAATAACATGAAAAAGAATCTTGCATTACGATTCACTTCACAATAAATAAGGGCTCGGAGCGAGCGCATTTGCGCCCATCGGTACCGAGTGCAAGGGTAAAAGGATCCATTCCCGATTATGAACGGAAACCTTGATCCATAATCAATTGATGCAATCAAAATATATATGAAAAATGGAAAAAGAATACTGCGCTTGCGATTTTCACTTCATACAAAATAAAAAGGGGAAGGATCAATTCCCGGGAAATAGCGGAAACATTGATCCAAGTAATTAATGCGAAACATTGATCCAAAGTAATTAATGCAATCTCAATAAAATATGAAAATGAAAAAAGAACTGCACCCTTGCGATTTCACTTCATTCAAATAAAAGGGGAAAGGA
>NC_087206.1:77311278-77331278 GCF_015104395.2 Macrobrachium nipponense
AGCCTCTCGCTCTCGGGCCAACCAACATATCGTACAGCGTAGTACGCTGCTGCCAGCGCTCGCTGTGCGCGAAATTTAAAAAATACGCATTTTCAACTTTTTTTTTTTTTTTTTTTTTTTTTAGTATTAATTGCTAACCCCATCGTAACATCGGATTATCGTAACTCGAGCACTACCTGTATCCTCTGATCGTCGAAGGAGCTAGTTTCTTAGAGTTCCTAAGAAATAGAAGAAAATCTGCTATTTCTGTTAAAGAGGTCGCAGAGGTAGAGACTTTAGCACTTCTACACCACTCTCTGAAGATTCTCCACTTCCCTTGATAGAGTTTGTTAGAAGACTCTCTCCTACAACGAGCGATAGCTTCTGCAACTCTTCTTGAAAACCCTTTCGCTCTGACAAGATTCCGGACAGTCTGAACCCTGTCAGAGCTAGAGCGGACAAGTTTTGGTGGAACCTCTTGAAGTGAGGTTGTTTGAGAAGCCAAAGACTTCTCGGAGGAAGAAGTCTGGGAAGTCTACTAACAACTGGAGAAGGTCCGGGAACCACTCTTTCCTGGGCCAAAAGGGAGCGATTAACGTTAGTGTTACATTGCTGTGCGACATGAACTTGTTCAGCACCTCTCTTATTAGACCGAAAGGAGGGAATGCATAAGCTTCCAGACCCGACCAATCCAACAGCATTGCGTCCACCGACCAAGCTAGAGGATCTGGAACTGGAGAACAAAAGAGAGGAAGACAGTTGTTCCTTGATGTCGCGAACAGGTCTATTGACGGTCGTCCCCAAAAGCGCCAAAGTTTCTGACAAATCTTGTTGTCCAAAGTCCACTCCAGAAGTAACACTTGCTGTTGACGACTTAACTCGTCCGCCAGGACGTTCATCTTTCCCGGAACAAATCTCGGGACTAGCTGAACCTTCGCTTCGTTTGACCACAGGAGGAGATCCTTGGCTACTTCGTATAGAGAGAAAGACTGAGTCCCCCCCTGTTTCCGCACGTACGAGAGAGCCGTGGAGTTGTCGGAATGCACTGCCACTACCCGACCTTCTACTAAGCTCCGAAACTGTCTGAGCCCCAGGAAAATTGCTAAAAGCTCCTTTATATTTATGTGGAACTTCTTCTCCTTCTCCGACCAAGCTCCTGAAGTCCGTTGATTTCCCAGCAGGGCTCCCCAACCTGTGTCCGATGCGTCGGAAAAGAACTGTAGGTTCGGGAGGATGGGTCGTAAATCTAACCCTTCTTCCAACTTTGCTCGAGAGAGCCACCACCTTAGGTCCTCTTTTATTTGATCTGTGACAGGAAAGGTAATCGAGTCTGGTTGTGTCTTCCTGCACCAAGAGGCTCTCAGGAAAAACTGCAGAGGTCTCATGTGCAGTCTTCCCAACGTCACAAATTTCTCCACTGACGTCAATTTGCCCAGGAGCCTCATCCACTGATTGGCAGAACTTACCTTTTTGTCCAAGAACTCCTGAACTGTCTCCAGACAGCCTTGAACCCTCTTCGGGGACAGAAAAGCCCGAAAAACTTGAGCATTCAGAATCATCCCCAAATAAAGGATGCTCTGAGATGGAACCAACTGGGACTTCTGTTTGTTGACCAGAATTCCTAAATTTCTGGCAAGATCCAGAGTTGTTCCAAGGTCCTTCCTGCACCGACTCTCTGATTCCGACCGGAGAAGCCAATCGTCCAGATAGAGGGAGATTCTTACTCCTAATATGTGCAGCCAGCTTCCTATCGGGGATAGAACCCTGGTGAAAACTTGAGGAGCGGTCGCTAGTCCGAAGCAAAGCGCCCGATTTCTGATCTAACCTCGATTCCAGACTGGCAATGGTGTCGGAAGAAACTACACGGGAAGCCGGAGAAGTGGGATTAGTAGGAGGAATAGGTGTAGTTAAAGGAGACATAACAATTTGAGGAGAAACAGAAGGAACAGATGCATCGCAAGACGAAGCAGAGCTAAGTCTACTTTCCCTAAGCGCTGCTTTTCTAATTCTGTCTTTAGCTAATTTCTCCGAGTATGAACTAAAAAACTTCCATTGAGAATCAGTCCAATCACTACACTCGTTACATGTTCGATCTGCTGAACAAACCTGTCCCCTACACTTAACACATTTAGTGTGAGAATCATACTCTAACTTGGATAATCTAGTTTTACATCCTGAGATGCAAAACCTAACTCCCAACGGACTAGAATCCGACATGGCAACGCCTAAATAATAAGCAAAATATCAACAACGCCAAAAAAGAGTACTTCACCAATTCCGAAGATCAAATCCACAAGAAAAAAGCAAAGCAAAGTCATCCAACCGCACCGACCACCGATGTTCACCGGACGCCGGCAGGAAAAGAATTGGATTCACCTGGGCAGTTGTACCTGGTTCTCCCGCGAGTGGAGGGAGATGACGTCATCACCACCAGTGTTGGCGACGCCTACGCGCTAAATTTGAATTTAGTATCCTGCCGCTCGTGGAAATCACGGCTGTATAATTGTTCGGTAAGACACTACAATAAAAAAAGATTTTATAGATATGAACGTCTTGTTCATCCAAAAAGCACCTCTCAAGTTGTCATTAAACCAGGCTTTGTCTTTAATACAATAATTTTGTAGTCTACCAAGTTTGACTGAAATCCATTCAATCTCTGTAAGAGGTGTTGCAATCATGGGAATCATGAAAAGACTGACACAAGGACTTTTGGACAATCATGCTTCAAGTCCATCCCCTCACTACCTTTACACCAAGTTTGATTAAACAGTAAGCAAGTTAAAACGTGGAATTATGTTTATATGTAAGGATAAAGTAAAGCTATAAGCCACCCTGGTCACATCAAATACTCTGTCATATAAATAATGATCAAACTGCAGTGAGAGAGGGAGATAACAAGGAAGGGAAAACCCCAATCTAATCTTTCTGAATTGATGTTGGCAATCTAAAATAGGACCTGAGAGGTTTCAGAAAATGAAGGGAAAATAAGTCCAAATACTTCATTATATATACAACATCATAAGTTTCAACATCCAATTCAAGCAATGAGGTAGTCAGAACAATAAAGAGTGATCACCCTCCTTCAGAATGAGACGAGCCATGATAAGTTCCAGAAAAGACAGCAAAGTACAGGGTCCAGTCAGTGCACAAACTTGGAGAATTACTCATGAATATCATCGATGTCATAAGCCAAGCAATTGGAGAATTACTCATGAATATCATTGATGTCATAAGCAAAGCCAATATCTAAAGAATCAAGACCCTTGCATACAAAGAATGCTATTGAGAAGACTGTACTAAAGAGAGCAAGTAGGAAGATCAGGAGCAATGGAATTTTTGAGAAAATGGTTGACTGGAACACAAGTAAAATCACACTTTTTACCTCTACATGAAAAACACACTGTGTGGCCATCATGGCTAAGGTTAAGGCAAAACTCGTTCACAAGCCTAACATTTCTATCTCTACTTGCCGAAGATGACACAGCTCAGAAGACAAAACAAGCACAGTACCGTACAGGAGAAATACAACCAGAAATATCCAAAATCATGCAAACAAGGGTGAAGGAAGAATTCTGACAAAAACACAAACATTCTAACACCACTTAGTGGAGAAAAAAAGTGATTATAGACAGTCTAAGTCAACGATGTGTTTTTTGAACATAGATACCACCTAATGCCCCAAAGGTAAGACTCATTTCAAATAATAAAACCAGTGCAGTCTTCTTACAAAGTAAGCTATAACATTACCATCAAGACAATGTGACTTGTAAAAAGGTGTTAAGAACACTGTTAGTGAAGTTAGTGAAAGACAAATTTTTGTTTTATAATTTAAAAAAATCAAAATGAAATGGAATATAGAATTTAGGCCAAAGGCCAAGCGCTGGGACCTAGGAGGCCATTTTGCACTGAAAATTGAGATTGAAAGTATATACATATAAAGGTTTGAAAGGTGTAAAAGGAGGAAAACCTCTCAGTTACAGTGAAATAATTGTTAGGAGAGGTTTGACACAAAGATGGGAAAAAGAATATGAATGGAGGAGATACAGTATAAGAAATGAAAGGGGTTGCAGCTTTGGGCTGAAAGGACACTGCAAAGAACCTCAAGTAGTGCCTACTGTGCACCACGTTGGGTGTACCGCATACAGGGAAAAAAATGATCGAGTATTCAGTACATACCTTATTGAAACAGGGTAGACACACCTCAATCCAGCATTGTCTGCACTGGACTGTTGCTTTGGACAGAAGACATTCATCACAAGGATCTACAATGATAATAAAAAGGAAAAATTATATGTATATATTATATATATATATATATATATATTATATATGTGTATGTTAGTATACTATATATACAATATACATTTATATTGTGTATTTAAAAGTATAGTTAAAAACTTAAAACTTACCTTTAATTAACAATTTATTTATTGCTGATTTACGAAGTACATTATCCACCAGTTTCCTTGCGCGTGTGCGGCTTCTGAAATACAAATTGTCAAACTTTCTTGAAAGGATACAAATGTCATATACATACTATAACTGCAGGAAAATAAATATGTCTCTTTGTTAAATTTTATCAAATACCTCTAGATTAATAATGTACTTCAGCTACATACCAGATACTATCTATCTATCAATCAAACACCACTGATGGAGTCACCTAAAGTTAGTTAATTACTTCACTTTTTGTAATGAAGCTCCACTGATTATTCTAAGGAAATCAAGGAAAGTTTCTAGAATACCAATTTGCCCCGCAAAAATGCTGATGAAAATCCATAAAAATTTACAACCACCACCTTGACTGCAAATTCTGTCAAAACTTGGTTTTGTACACAAGGAATATTCGATTATGGCTTGTTAGCTATTAACCTTTTTATTATCATTTGAAGACAAAACCTATCTACTATATGGAACAAGCCCACAGTGACCGTTGACTTGGAATTCAAGCTTACAAAGAATATGGTGCTCATTAGGATGAAGTAAGAGGAGGTAAAGGGAAATGCAGAAAGATCTCACTTATTACAAAGAAAAAAAAAATTAATATATGGATAAAAAAGTTTCAACCTCTGGGAGGCTGTTCCACAGTCCAACGGTGTGAGGAATAAAAGACCTCTGGAACTGAGTAGTTAGACAGTGAGGCAAATGCCTTAACTGGCCATCAAGCCAATAGAATAGTAAATGAAGATGAATAATGGGCATTTCAAAAGCCCAACACAGACATAAGTTCAGATCACACACTTATATAAAGGAGGGACACAGGATGACGCTGGTTCAACACATGAGGATCAGTTTCCACAAACATACCAAAGTCTTTTGAGCAAGAACCCTTTTTCTCCCAATTCCCTGATGAACAACAACCTTTATCAACAAGACACATAAGTCAACTAGCAAGAATATCATACTAAATACGATCTAGGATTTAGGCCAAAGGCCAAGTATTGGGACCAATGAAATCATTCACCACTGGAACAGAAATTGACTGCAAAAAGGTTATAAAGGTGTAACAGGAGGAAAACCTCACAGTTCCACTATGAATCAATTGTTAGGAGAAGGTGGAAGGATGATGGAAGAGAATGTGAATGGGAGAACAGTGGAAAGGATGATGGAAGAGAATGTGAATGGGAGAACAATACATAAAAGGAATGAAAAGGGGTTGCAGTTAGGGGGTGAAGGGTTGCTCCAAGGAACCTTAATTAATACCTACAATGCACTGCATAAGGAGCACTGATGAGTCTACCCCCTAGAGGGGTATATCATCTGAAAAAGCTCAAAGGTCTAAACAGCTGTTGTTGGCAACAGTACTTTCCCCCTCAACAAAACAAGGTCTGATCTTCATTCTGTACATAATTTTGGGCTACACACGTGGTGAGTTGTTTCATTTGCACGAAAGACATTCTGAGCAGTTGAATGTTTTAAACTTACAACATGATAAAAATTGTGAACAAATGCATAGTACAGGTAACATAAAAGCAAATAATAAGAGGATTAGTTTTATATGTATGCAATTTCAGCATTACACACTGATGAATCAATGTTTTCAAAGAAATTAAAATATCAAATTATGGTTTATATTTTCTTCACTGCTTATACTTCATCGCATCCAAGCAGTTTTTTCATGTAATCTGCATTTGAATGAGGCTAAGTTTCCACTATAAGGCTAGGGTGATGTACATAAAGACTTCAGGATTAGTCAAAGTTTTGCCTTTCGTCAATATAAGTTTAGTTGTGTGAACTTTGTGTACCATTTATTAAACAATCATTTGTATTTTTCTACCCATTTATTAAACAATCATTTGTATTTTTCTACCGTGTTTAACCTGATCAATACCTATAGCTATACCTCATATTAAATTAAATACTACCAGCATACTGACATTTCAGTTAGTTTGGGCAATTATGGCTGTATGTATATGGGGTCCAATTTGTCTCATGACTAGTATGAAATAGTAAATACTACAGTAAGTACACAGTGCAGAAAAACACCTAACTGTCTGATGGTAAAAGAGCATGAAACAACACCTACTTGTCTGATGGAAGTATATATATATATATATATAATATATTATATATATATATATATATATATATATATATATATATAATATATATATATATATATATATCATATAAATATATATAATATATATATATATTAATTATATATTATATAAATATATATATATATATTATATATATATATATATACAGTAGTACCTCGAGATACGAAAGGCTCTACTTACGAAAAACTCGAGATACGAAAGCCAATGCGAAAAATTTTACTGCTCTACATACGAAAAGTTTTCAAGATATGAAAGGTTGTTGCTGTAAAATCCCGAGATTCGCCCAGACCACCGAGAACAATTTTAAAACTCCCGCGCCGCCAACTGAGTAAACTCGCCACCATCCTCCCGCTCTCCCATTGGTTCCTGATGCTAGTCACCCATAAGGTCCTGCTCTCCTATTGGTCAACATCTACCCCTTGTGCTTTAAGTATTCTATTGGTAAAAGGATGCTGTAAATTGAAAAACTTATTCATGCAATACATTTGATAAAAAAAAAAAAATTAGGTAAAGATAGAATAAAGAATAGAAATGAATGGTTATTATACTGTTTGGTAGTTTCAGTAGTTGAAGAGAGATAATGAAAATTTATGGCTTACTGTGTAAAGTGATTGCTTGTCGATCGTTCGATACTCGTAAGTGCTGGATGTAAACAGACGTTTGGAAGCTTTTTTTTTGTTTGTTTATTATAGTTAATGGTTACTTAATAATTATTTGAAATGAGTACATGCAATACATTTAATAAAAAAATTGTGAATTAGATATCATAAAATATAAAATCAATCAGACTGCCAACAAATATGAAATTTTCATTATTAAAATGAAGTTTTATTGTATACTTACCGAACAATTATAGAGCCGTGATTTCCACGAGCGGCAGGATACTAAATTCAAATTTAGCGCGTCGGCGTCGCCAACACTGGTGGTGATGACGTCATCTCCCTCCACTCGCGGGAGAACCAGGTACAACTGCCCAGGTGAATCCAATTCTTTCTGCCCGTCCGTCCACCTAAGGGGAGGAGGGTGGGTATAATCATAATTGTTCGGTAAGTATACAATAAAACTTCATTTTAATAATGAAAATTTCATTTTTATTGTAGTGTCTTACCGAACAATTATACAGCTGATTACACATTTATGGGAAGGTGGGATTCAGTGGACCACTAGTATTTTTAAATGGTTACATTTATTGCAATACCAGTAAACACTCAAGGTGTCTGTTGTACCTTACCTTGTAAGAGAGCTACAGCAGACTGTTACTGCCTCTGGTCGGTGCTCTTCTTACTATTGTAGAGGAATTGGAATTTGACCAAAGTTAGCCTCTACAGGAGTGGAATCCTTCCGTAGTTCAAGCGAGTCAAGGCTGACTGACGGAGGATAGTAACAACAAAGATTGCCCTTGCCCTGGGCTAAGACCAGAAATTCAATCATACAAAACATTTGTCACCAACACCAGATTTAAAAACATATATACCCAACCATTGTAAAATCTGACCTAACAGACTGTGAGTATCCCAGGTATCAGTACCCCCAGCTTCCCTTGAACTCGACAACCTATTCAAGGTGAAAAGTTAGCATAGAGGTGACGACCCCCGTGCCGTTTCTCCCAACACCATGCCAGAAACCGCCACCGGACCTAACGTTTTACAATTCTCGAAAACCGTTTCTATCTCTTTGAGATAATGACTCGCAAAACCGAATTCGATCTCCAGAACGTGCTCTGAAGAATCGAAGCTAAAGATAAATTCTTTCTGAATGCTAAAGAAGTTGCCACTGCTCTAACCTCTGAGCTTTAACTCTCAGAACGGAAAGATTGTCGTTCTCGGACTGCGAGTGAGCTTCCCTGATAAGCTCGCTAATAAAGAACGATATAGCATTCTTAGAAAGAGGACGAGAGGGATTTTGAACCGAGGTCCAGAGCTTAGAAGATTGTCCTCTAATACCCTTAGTGGCAAAACAGATACTGCTTAATAGCCCTGACTGGACATAAGAGCCTTTCTTCCTCCTCATGTACCAACCAAATCAGATAAGTTTCCTTACCACAAAACTCCTCGGCCAAGGATTAGAAGGATTCTCATTTTTGGCTAGAAAGGTCAAAGATACCGAAAATACAGCATTGCCTTGAGAGAAACCGACTCTTTGTCTATAGCGTGCAATTCGCTGACACGCTTAGCAGAAGCTAGAGCAATAAGAAAGAGTGCCTTCTTAGTCAAGTTCCTGAGTGAAGCCGACTTCAAAGGCTCTCAAACTGGTGGCCCCATGAGGAACTTAAGCACCACATCTAAGTTCCAAGCCACTGTATCTTGCGGGAGCTTAGTGGTTTTCGAAAAGACCTAATGAGGTCCGACAGATCTGAATTGGAGGAAATATCCAAACCTCGATGTCGAAAAACCGAAGAGAGCATGGCTCTATATCCTCTGATCGTCGAAAGGAGCCAGTTTCTTAAGAGTTCCTAAGAAATAGAAGAAAATCTGCTATTTCTGTTAAAGAGGTCGCAGAAGTAGAGACTTTAGCACTTCTACACCACTCTCTGAAGATTCTCCACTTCCCTTGATAGAGTTTGTTAGAAGACTCTCTCCTACAACGAGCGATAGTTCTGCAGCTCTTCTTGAAAATCCTTTCGCTCTGACAAGATTCCGGACAGTCTGAACCCTGTCAGAGCTAGAGCGGACAAGTTTTGGTGGAACCTCTTGAAGTGAGGTTGTTTGAGAAGCCACTTCTCTGGAGGAAGAAGTCTGGGGAAGTCTACTAACAACTGGAGAAGGTCCGGGAACCACTCTTTCCTGGGCCAAAAAGGGAGCGATTAACGTTAGCGTTACATTGCTGTGCGACATGAACTTGTTCAGCACCTCTCTTATTAGACCGAACGGATAGGGAATGCATAAGCTTCCAGACCCGACCAATCCAACAGCATTGCGTCCACCGACCAAGCTAGAGGATCTGGGACTGGAGAACAAAAGAGAGGAAGACGGTTTTTGTTTTCCTTTGATGTCCAGCCATACAAATGCAAACCAAGCCCGGAACCAGGTCCCCTATTGACCGGTCCGTTGTCCCCAAAAAGGCGCCAAAAGTTTTCCGTTCACTGAACAAATCTTTGTTTTTTGTCCAAAGTCCACTCCAGAGGTAACACTTGCCTGTTGACGACTTAACTCGTCCGCCAGGACGTTCATCTTTCCGAACAAATCTCGGGACTAGCTGAACCTTCGCTTCGTTTGACCACAGGAGGAGATCCTTGGCTACTTCGTACAGAGAGAAAGACTGAGTCCCCCCCTGTTTCCGCACGTACGAGAGAGCCGTGGAGTTGTCGGAATGCACTGCCACTACTCGACCTTCTACTAAGCTCCGAAACTGTCTGAGCCCCAAGAAAATTGCTAACAGTCCTTTACATTTATGTGGAACTTCTTCTCCTTCTCCGACCAAGCTCCTGAAGTCCGTTGATTTCCCAGTAGGGCTCCCCAACCTGTGTCCGATGCGTCGGAAAAGAACTGTAGGTTCGGGAGGATGGGTCGTAAATCTAACCCTTCTTCCAACCTTGCTCGAGAGAGCCACCACCTTAGGTCCTCTTTTATTTGATCTGTGACAGGAAAGGTAAATAGAGTCTGGTTGTGTCTTCCTCGCACAAAGAGGCTCTCAGGAAAAACTGCAGAGGTCTCATGTGCAGTCTTCCCAACGTCACAAATTTCTCCACTGACGTCAATTTGCCCAGGAGCCTCATCCACTGATTGGCAGAACTTAACCTTTTTGGGTCCAAGAACTCCTGAACTGTCTCCAGACAGCCTTGAACCCTCTTCGGGGACAGAAAAGCCCGAAAAAACTTGAGCATTCAGAATCATCCCCAAATAAAGGATGCTCTGAGATGGAACCAACTGGGACTTCTGTTTGTTGACCAGAATTCCTAACTTTCTGGCAAGATCCAGAGTTGTTCCAAGGTCCTTCATGCACCGACTCTCTGATTCCGACCGAGAAGCCAATCGTCCAGATAGAGGGAGATTCTTACTCCTAATATGTGTAGCCAGCTTCCTATCAGGGATAGAACCCCCCTGGTGAAAACTTGAGGAGCGGTCGCTAGTCCGAAGCAAAGCGCCCGAAACTGAAACACCTTGCCTTCGAACATGAACTCAGGTACTTCCGAGATTCGCGATGTATCGGAATGTGAAAATAAGCGTCTTGCATGTCCAGAGAGACCATCCAATCCCCCTGTCTGATGGACTCCAGAACCGACCGAGTGGTCTCCATATGAAATTTTGTTTTCTGGACATGCAAGTTCAGGGCGCTCACATCCAAAACCGGGCCTCCAGCCCCCTGATGACTTGGAACTACAAAAAGGCGATTGTAAAAGCCTGGAGGAAAATCCCCTTCTATCTGTTCTATCGCTTCTTGAGAACAAGCGCTTCCACTTCTGCGGCTAGCGCCAGAAATTTGTCTGAGCCCGGAGAGTATGCCTGGAATGAATTGGCACAGGTGAGAGCGAGGGAGGTGAAACGAGAGGAATACGATAGCCGAAACTTCAGTACTTGCACTACCTCCCAGGCTTCCTGCTCCTCTGTTGCCCATTCTCCCAAAAACAGAGCCAGCCTGGCTCCCACTGGTGCATGAAGAACCGAGCTTTCATTTGGAAGGTTTTGTTAACCTTGGCCGAGGCCTTAGACTGAGGTCGCAAATTCGATTTCGGCCGAAAGAAGCGCTTGGGTTTTCTCCCTCGAAAAGGCGCTTGGGCCAGAGGAGAAACCGAAGGGGAACAGTCTCCACAGGAGCTTTAGGTCTCTTAGTAGAACTGTGCCAGTAAATCCGAAGTAGATTTCTTATCTAGCGCAGACGAAATTGACAACACTACATCGTCTGGAAAGAGGTTATCTTTCACAAAAGGAGCAAACAAGAGAGCAGACTTCTGTTGGGACGTAACCCTTTTAGAAGCAAAGGAGCACCAAAGTTGCCTTTTCTTAAGGGTACCAAAGGCGATGAGCGAAGCTAACTCATCACATCCATCCCTAATGGATTTGTCCGCACAGGACAGAACACCAATCCAATCCTCCGCTAACTCCTGAGAAAGAGAAGGACAGTCTTCGATCTTGGCCGCTAAAGCGCCAATAGTCCAATCAAGGAAGCTAAAGACTTCCAAAAGTTTAAATTGATTCTTTACAACGTGGTCCAACTCAGGCGCTGTAAAGAAAACTTTCGCTGCGGCGAAAGCAGATCTTCTAGAGGAGTCGATTAAACTGGAGAAGTCTCCCTGGGAGGAGCAGAAACTCCCAGAGAAGGAGCTTTCCCCAGTTACATAAAACCTATACCTCTTACGAAGCAACTTAGAGGGAGGGTAAGCAAAAAGAGCCTTCCCATAAGTCTCTTTTCATAGACATCCATTTCTCCGTCTCTTTCAACGAATGTCTAACCGCTTTAGATAGAACAAGTTTTGGGAGGAGAGGGTCTGAAGTTTTTCCCCTCCTCATCAAAAAAGTCGAAGTTGGGGAGCGCGGAGCCGCTTTCTCAAAATAATCTGGATAAGATACCAGAAGAAATCTAAGGAGACGTGAATAACACGAGAGGTGATGTGAATCCTCCTCCTCTACTTCTTCTTCATTCTCCGATACCGCCGAAGAAGTAGACGGAACTACACCGGATCTGAAGGTTTCGAACCACCCTTGGACTCATTCATCCAGTTGTTAACATCTCTAACTGCTTGCGCAAAGGCGCCAGAGACGAATCAAAAACAGTTAACGTAGGCTTGGAAGAGCCTAAATGTTCAGCAGGAGGTGGCAAAAACTACTTGCGCCTCGCTCGGAGCCGCCGAAATTCGAGGCGAAACAGGCGCATCAGGCGTAACAGACGAAAAAGCGCCTAAAGAAAGAACACCCTTAAGAACTGCTAGCTACAGCGCTAAAACACCACAATCTCTACTAGTAGATGGAGCCGAAAAAGGCACAGGATTGAGGTCGACGAACGAGCCACTAACGGCCGAGGCGCAACCCTACTCTCAGGCTCCTTATTACCGCTTGACTGGAGGAGGCGAAGAATCGGCGCCTGAACGCCTCTTTAAGGGACGCGAAACGCGAATCTCGCCAAGAGCGCCGTGCGACCGGAGACGAATCTCGAAATTGAATCCTTTGAAAGGCGTCTGACCGCAACACCTTTCCAACGCTTAACCGAGCCCTGTTGAGGCGCAACAGGCTCAACAAGAGAGGAGCCTGTCTGTGGGCAAATCCCGATCGACTCCCTTGGACTTCCGGTATGTCTTCTCCCCGGTGCGGGGAGCTGGACAGTGACCTTTGTCTAGGAGACGTGTCAGGACAGACAGACGCACCCTCAACTACACTCTTACCTGAAGCCGCTTTCTCCAAAAACGTCTTAACTGAATTACCAAGTTGCAAAACCGTATTCGCTAGTACCGAAAATTTTCTGATCTAACCTCGATTCCAGACTGGCAATGGTGTCGGAAGAAACTACACGGGAAGCCGGAGAAGTGGGATTAGTAGGAGGAATAGGAGGTGTAGTTAAAGGAGACATAACAATTTGAGGAGAAACAGAAGGAACAGATGCATCGCAAGACGAAGCAGAGCTAAGTCTACTTTCCCTAAGCGCTGCTTTTCTAACAATTCTCTTAGCTAATTTCTCCGAGTATGAACTAAAAAACTTCCATTGAGAATCAGTCCAATCACTACACTCGTTACATGTTCGATCTGCTGAACGAATCCTGTCCCCTACACTTAACCACATTTAGTGTGAGAATCATACTCTAGCTTGGATAATCTAGTTTTACATCCTGAGATGCAAAAACCTAACTCCCGACGGACTAGAAATCCGACATGGCAACGCCTAAATAAAAAGCAAAATAACAACAACGCCAAAAAGAGTACTTCACCAATTCCGAAGATCAAATCCACAAGAAAAAAGCGAAGCAAAGTCATCCAACCGCACCGACCACCGATGTTCACCGGACGCCGGCAGGAAAAGAATTGGATTCACCTGGGCAGTTGTACCTGGTTCTCCCGCGAGTGGAGGGAGATGATGTCATCACCACCAGTGTTGGCGACGCCGACGCGCTAAATTTGAATTTAGTATCCTGCCGCTCGTGGAAATCACGGCTCTATAATTGTTCGGTAAGACACTACAATAAAAACGTATTTTTTAGAATTCTTCTTCTGTTTTATTATTACGTTACGTACACGTATGTTTCATTATAGCTGTCAGTAACTCGGTATCTCCATTTAGGTTAAAATAAAGAAAAAGAAAGAAATAAGAAAAAATGAATTGGTTATTATACTTGTTTGGTAGTTTCATTAGTTGAAGAGAGATACTAATGACAATTTATGGCTTACTGTGTGCTAGGAAAAATGATTGCTTGGCGCTCGTTCGATACTCGTAAGACGGGTAAGAGCTGAATGTAAACAATCGATTGGAAGGTTTGTTTTTTGTTTGTTTGTGTATTATAGTTAATGATTAATTAATAATTATTTGAAATGAGTACATACTGATTATTTATACATTTTATTGGCATATTCTAAGCTTTTAGCTCTTAGGTTTAGATGTCAGAATCATAGACTAGGCTACGGTAGCAACCGCTAACATAGGCTAGGCTTATTGCTAAGGGACATATGCTAAAGTCCTAATATATGCAGTAAAAATGGGGTTGAACATTACATGCAGTTGAATATTACTCAAGTATGTACAGTATTTTGCCTTTTTGGAGTCATATTTCTTCCGTCGGATCGGCGTTGTAACCATAGAACATGTGTTTTAGGCCTGGAAATATAATTTCCTGGGGTGTTTTTGGAGGGCTTGGAACGGATTAGCCATTTTACATGTAAAATGTGTTCCAAGATACGAAAAACTCATGATACGAAGGCCGCCTCGGAACGGATTAATTTCGCATCTCGAGGTACAGATTATATATTATATATATAGATATAGATAGATAGATCATATATATATTAATATACGATATATTATATGTATATATATATATATATACATATATATATATATATAATAATATATAATATATATATATATTATATATATATATATATATATAACTATATATAAATATATAAGACTTGATTACATGACCACGTGATTTTGAACATGTATCATGAATCAGTCCGTATGTATAGAAATGTTTGGACTTCTCTTCTCCAGCTGCCAAAACTGTTTCCTGAAAACAAAAAAATTTGTTTTAGCACAAGTGTTCCGCCCATAAGTTTTTAATAACTCCTGCTGTTCTACATTATCAGTCTGCCCTTAAGGAGTTGTCTTGTTCAGCTACTTTACAATGTTATCCCATGAGCCTCAATCCCATTTCCTATAGAAGAGGTTTTATAATTGCAAGAATAAAATTTGATAAAAGTTGAATGAAACTTTCATTATAAATGTAAAGACCTTTTAAATGATGCAAAGAAAGTGAAAAACAAAGTATACTATCTATCAACTGTACACTGAAACCCATGAAACCCATTCTTACCTCATTACAGACACCACACACAAGTTGGTTGGACTTTCCATAGCACCTCTCACATACTGCATGACCACACAGCAACAGAAGTGGTGTTCTATCTGTAATGACGGAAAGGGCTGCAAATAATCCTAACATTTCTGAGGAAGTTATTTAAATGAACATAACACACACACAAACAACCCTTTGCCTGGGTGGCTCCGCTTTTTTTTTTTTATACACAATTGCTTTATTGTTGAAGTCAAACTCTCAAGTCCCTGCCTTGCATACAGATAATGTTAGATTTAAGTGTACTGTTCTACAAATATATGTTTTAATACCATTAGTACATCTTGAGACCATGAAAAACCATAAAAAATAAAAATAAATAAATCACAAATGTGTAAACTACCATAATTAATCTATTAGAACTGGCCACAGTCTATTTCAATGAAAGATCTATGTGTGAAAGACTTCCCACACTGGTCAGTGTTGAACATCTTCCATTTCAGCTTCCAACAACTGTACCTAGTTTAGTTACCCTAGTTGCATAATCCTGCTAACCTTTTTGCAGCATTCCTCTGTGATGACAACAGCATACTTTAAGTGAAGTATGACTAAGGTCAGTACCATTGTCTTTTTAACAGCAGAAAACTGATATTAGTTGTAGCCAAATATTTCCAAGGCTTTTTTTTCAACTTCTATACATTCCTTCAGTTTCAAACTGCTAGTGATTAACACCTAAGTCTCTCCCTTATTTATTAATTTACCTGTTTGTTTTTTCTAATAACTGACCTCTCCTGCATTTCCCATTACCTTCTGTTACTTCTTTCAAATGAACTTCATATGCTTTGGAAACTTGAATTTCAAGTGAACGGCCCTTGTGGGCTTGTACCATATGAATAATGTTCATCTTCTGAATATAATAATAATAATAACTCCTCCAAACCTCTTCGCCAAGTAGATCGTATATGCTAAAGGGAACTTGACTGGTGTACCTCTTAGACCCACATACACAAAAAATCAAGCGCAACGATCATCAGCATCGCAATTAACTCTGAGGATGTTTATTGAGCTGCCAAAAGTGGGAAGGCACAGAATTTTTAGGTTGGTTTAAGGGAAGCTTAGGTAATGTGTTGCCTTGTATTTTACATTCTTTTTTTTATCTTTCAACAATGACCTTTTGTGGAAATGTTGGGCGCTCTCTCACTACTGAACCCTCAAATATGGTATTTTTATTAGTTGCTTTTCATGCAATAGCCTATTTCCTAATATTTTGGGAAGTTCCTTACTGCAAATTGGCTCACTTGTAAATGACTATAAAAATTGATTGAATTATATATAGGCTACATAAAAAAAATTTGAAATATCTTTTATAATGTAATAATGCTAAACATGTGTTGATGTTCTTTTGCTACATAGGTATACCACTGAGAATGTCACACTGGGGGAGGATTCAGGTCTGGCAAGGTCAGAGCATGGCATCCTAGGATAGGTTAGGTTCAGGAGGAGTAAATCAGCAGACTTCTACCATAACCCACAGATTTGGGAACTTAAGAGTTTTCATGAAATATGGGTAGGCTACATGTTTGATACCAATTTACTACTGGGACGAACACAAACATTATACAAATGGCAGTAGTATACATAAGAAATAGTTTAAAGAAAAGACATATAAACACAGAAACACAAATAGAAAAGAGTAATTATTCTGGTTGGCAACTGGCAGGAATCTGGGTGCGGTAGTAGCCTACAGTTTTGCTGAACTGTCTTAGATATTATTACTTTCATGCAGGATGCAACAGAGAATAGGTTATGCGCAACTCTACTGCAGTGTTAATGTCCCATTAGTACCCTAAACCATTTTGACCAAAAACATACCACCAAAGTACTTGCTCCTTGGAAAAGGAATATAAAATTTAAGGCAAAGGCCAAGCAATGGGACCAATGATGAGGTCATTCAGACCTGAGAGAGAAACTGAGAGAAAAGGTCAGAAAGGTGTAAAAGGAGGATAACCTCACAGATGCCCTGTGAAACAACTGTTTGAAGAGGGTTCAGGAACATAAAATGGAAGAAAATGAACATAAATTGAAGTATAGCTACTGCCAAAGGAATGAAACAGGCTGCAGGTATGATGTTACACAGAAGAGATGTTACAAAGAACCTTAAACAGGAAGTAGTAGTAATGCCTACCGAGCACTGCATGAGGTCCGCGACAGCTACCTATAGCTAGATTACCCGCCTATGGAGTGGACTGGTTCCTAGTCCTTCAAAGTACGGCTTAGGGTAGGATACATTAGCTCTTCAAAGTATGCCACCCGGTAGGCCGCATGAGGTAGTCAGGAATGGAACATGTGATTTAGGCATAAAGCCAAGCAATGGGACAAGGCAGTCTGGCTACACGCCATTGCCTATTGGATCCTAGGTCAGCCTACCTTTTTCAAGACTAGCCAACTACAGATTTTGAACAAAAATGGCGTTTAGACCTACCCTAAAGCCCAGCATATGATGGTGTTACTATAAAATTAAGTAGACAAATGAAAAAAAAAACATTGAAAATTTTGACCAATAGCCTAACAGAAATAGTACTACCACGTGGTTTGTAACCCTAAACCCTTGGGACCAATGTGCCAAAGGGGGCCTAGGTTACATACTAGGCTATACTAGCTTATATGGCTTAATATTGATTCTCCTAAGCAACTCACCGCCTTCAGAATAATTTTTATTGCAACGGGGACACCTGACGTCTTTATATACTGCAGGAAATGGGTCTGCATCCATTTGGTCTAAAGAAGACATCGTCGAAATTAAATATAAAGTAGAACTTTCTTCTTTTCCACGACTTGAAAGTAGTATAATGAAGACTGAAGAGTGAAGGAAGAGTCAGTGTAAATAAATAACTGAGGCGCATGCACCGTCATGTAATTGTGATCTTCAGACTTCAGCGGTAATCACAACCCCAGAATTGCAACAAGACTCTATTTATGTAACGCACAATATAACTTTATATAGATGGCAGCACCACTCCTAAGTCATGTAATCATTCCTATAATCCTATTACTTGTGATGCCTAAGACTTTATTAAAAATATATATATTATTACCGAACCGTTTATTAATTTCCATTAGTTTTGGTGCCTGACAAGAACTTCTGTCGAATTATATAATTAGCATCCATTAAGATATTCTCAGGTAGCCTATAGTAGTCTTTTCACCATTCGTAATTATTTGTGGATGCCCTTATTTGGTTCAAGAGCCCATTCACTCATTAACAATTTGTGACGTTGTTCCAACAACTTATGTTCTTTTACACAATAACTTTTTCTGAATAGAAATATTTTTAATTTATACTTGAATGCTTAGTTTTCCCGTGTTGTTTTTAATCCCCTTGGCAGCTCTTTGAATTATCTATTTCATTTTTTTTTTTCATCACACTATGGATCCATGTATGCATAAAGCCATCTAGAATGTTTAAATCTAATGCTATGATATACGTCAAAACATAGCTCTTTTAAAATTTCATGTTTACTTGCACAAATTGAAAGGAAGAGTTTCTAAAGAAAAATATATAGCATTTCATACCATCAGTTAAATCTATTGCATCAAAAGTAATGAAAGGAGCTCAGAAAGCCTTAATGATAATATTTGTGTATTTGATTTTCTATCG
Organism: Macrobrachium nipponense; assembly: GCF_015104395.2. Taxonomy (NCBI): domain Eukaryota; kingdom Metazoa; phylum Arthropoda; class Malacostraca; order Decapoda; family Palaemonidae; genus Macrobrachium; species Macrobrachium nipponense. The sequence goes on from NC_087206.1 coordinate 77,329,913, forward strand.
GATTTCTGCTCTTTTCATTTGAATGAAATTAAATTGAAGATATATATACTACCATATTGTACAAAGTTATGATACTGACATCAAAAAGCGTTAGAGGTTTACCTATGAATAATTTTTTGACCACAATTATGTATGATTACATATATGATTATGTAAAGAGAGCTAAACTATATTGACTTGGGTAACACTACAGCAACACGGCCTCACGAAGATATCGTTTATTACTATAGTTTTTTTTTTTTCTGGGGGGGGGGGGGGGGGTGGGAGGGCTAAACAACCTGGAAAAGGATGTCAACATAATTCAATATAGGTGAGATAATCTGAGAAATTTACCGAGAAAAAGAAAATTTCACCATCTTTTATCTATAGTTTTACGTTCCTAAACACTGCTTCCCGGAGAGCTATCACCTTGTTTAGTATCAAACCCTTGGTGCATCGCCTCGACCCATAACCATATAAACCTTGGCGATTAACGCAAAAATATAAGTTAAAGACGGTAAACTTCTCAAATTAGCTCAGCTGTAGCCTACTGCATTATATATAGCACTTTCTATAATGATTGGTCACAAAATTCAATATTTAAGTTTGGTATCATTCAGCTGTTGTTCAGTTACGTTGTGTTACCGTTAATGCATGCAGTCTAACTCTCTTTACATCACCTATCATATATATGTGACAATATAGTAAGTTCAGAATAGCAATCGTAATTCAAGACTTATGTACAAACCTTTCTAAAGCCTTTTTTATGCAAGTATCATTAACTGTACGACATGGCAGTATATGCATATGTATATAATTAAAAGCTGCCATTCTAGTGAAAAGTGAAAATACTAAGGCAAATTTCTCATTATCTTGGTGGATTTTCTGATTGTCTCACCTATACTACATTATATACTACATAATTTTCTATATTGTTTAGAACCAGAATTTCATTAATATAGTAGGTAATCTATATCTTCTTGCTGCCATCTCCCGCGTTATTTTATTATAGTTCCCCTAATTCATAGAACTCGTATAGTTTTCTATTATGACTTTTCTAAAGAAAATGAGAATATAATAATTAGATACTAATATATTTTGTTTTATTTGCATCATTCGATTTTGAGACGTTTCCTTGTATGTTTTTCGTTACAATTCACAGGTAGAGCCTACAACTTGGATTTATTTGATTAGACAGAACTTGATGATGAAATATACGTTCAATTCAGCATATTTACGCAGGACTGAAAATCGTCTATGTGAGATTTAGGTAAGACTTGTCAAGTAACTTACAAGGTGGATAGACTAAAACATTTTTTAACAACTCACACACACACACACACACACACACACACACACAGAGAGAGAGAGAGAGAGAGAGAGAGAG
>NC_087206.1:77336278-77398778 GCF_015104395.2 Macrobrachium nipponense
CAAGAGTTTAAAGTAATACTTATTCGGACGACTGTAATTAATCCCTAAGGGCCAGTAATAAACACGGCGAAATACACTGGACGCCCCAATCCCTAGTGGATGTCGTATTCGCGGTTACGTTTCTTGCAGGGTAATTCTAAAGAATAGTTCCCCACGGACTGCAAGGAACGTAACCGCGGATACGACATCCACTAGGGATTGGGGCGTCCAGTGTATTTCGCCGTGTTTAGTACTGGCCCCTGGGGGTTAATTATAGTCGTCCGAATAAATATTACTTTAAATTCTTGTTCAGTAAGTAAAATAACGTAGGAAAACGTCAATTGCCATAGTCTACTTTACCGCGGAATGAGTGCTTAGAATTACCAACGGTACAAAAGTCTCAGTAGTCAACGTCAAAATTTTCTCGAGGATAATTACTAATCAGTCTGTCTCGAGATGATACGAAAGGAGTCATTGAACCCTCCACAGATTAAGCGATGAAGTCCGTTGCAAGATCTTTACGATAACAGTTGCCGAGAGAGAGAGAGAGAGAGAGAGAGAGAGAGACATTGTCAACTGAAGCTTCCCGAATATTACCTCGAAGGCAGATAACGTCATCTTTACCAAGAGGAGACATCACGGAAAAATGAGGGCTGGTGTGGTGGTTATGTGACCGGGTGGTGTTGACGAAATTGGTGGTGGTTGTTTTTTGTTCTGCCGACTCAACGAGTTATATATATATATATATATATATATATATATATATATATATATATATATATATATATATATATATATATATATATACATATATATACATATACATATATATATAACTATATATATATATATATATATATATATATATATATATATTATATATATATGTACGGTGATGCTCAAATCTCATGCGACATGACTCCATAGGATTTCGTTCAAAATTCACTAACTGGCAACCTAGCATGCTCCATATTTATCCTCTATTTCAATGCGAAAACGCGAGTATCGCATACACTAAGGCCATAATATGTTTCATAAGAGTGAAATCTGTCATATATTTGAAAATTGTAAGAAAATGTCACGTGTAGCCAAATTTCAGAAAAACCCTTACGAAAATTTTTCAAAACTTTCGTTCACTCATTGCTGAAGCATTTGACCAAAACGAAGTCGCCATCAAACCTCAGTTCAAATGTTAAATAGATAAATAAAAAAAATTGTAACATTAATAATGCTTCCAAAGCAAACATAAAATTTGAAATAGTCTTATTTGATTGTCTTTACCCTCAACGCTGAGAAAATGTAAATATGTATATACAAAAGTAGAATGCGCCCACCGATATCAACGTGTGAGGGGAGCATGTGTGACGTATCAGTGTCGGTGCAACAACAACCACCTGGTATATAAGTAGGTCTACAATGAGTAGCGACCATTAAATTATCTTGAAAACATTTACTTTATTTGTTTAAGGATTTTCATATATAATTATTTGTTATCTTTCTTAATATTTCAAAACTGATAGCATACTAGCAAATATTCGCTTATTTGTCAAAGCCAAGATATTATTCCTAGGCTTAGGTGTTAGATTTCTTTACTTTACGCTTAACATTCACATCACTATATTAACAATTTCTGGCCAGAATGCAAATGAGGTTATTTACACATTCTTGCACTTCAAGTTACCTTATGAAAGAATAAATTATGCATCAAAAGTGAGCAGAAGGACTTTTAAGAAAATAATATTGTAAACCAGTTGAAAAACCAGTGTTCCATATGCCTTGATATTAATACTTATGATATTTCGATTATAGCCATCTTCTCCATATAACCAAAATCATCATCATCATCTTTTATTCTTCAAAGAACAGGTAATCTCACAAATAAAAACATTAGTAAAGATTACATCTCAGAAAGCTTAGATTATTTTTCTAGGCCTATAAATCATTTTGCAACATACAGGCCGCTTAAACACAGCCTGAAACTTCAACATTCAAAGAAAACTGGTTGTAATTCATATTCCTCAAAGAACAGGTGATCTTTACAAATAAATTCATGAGTAACATTACATCTCAGATGGCGATTATTTTGTAGGCCTATAAAACATTTTCCAACATACAGGCAGCTTAAACACAGCCGAAATCTTCAACATTCAAATAAAACTTGTTTTAATTCATATTCCTACATTGAAATTGTTGTTATGATTGTTGAGCTTATTAGGTCTACTGTCATAATGCTGCAGACATGGTTATGTTGACCAGTCCGAGGAGCATGTTAAGTGTGCTTTCATTGCTGGCACCGTTAACCTTATCACACCACACTTGAACTGAGCAACGTAAAGATAGAAAAAAAAATCAATTAAAATCACACAAATTAAGAATTATACCAATGCATAAAAGGGATCATATCTATTTTACCATAAAGAAAATAAGGCTAGCTGTTAATTCATAAACTTTTCGACATGAATGACATTACAAATGAAAAAAAGAAAAAAAATAGCACTACTTGGCAACATCACGTTGAGTCTGAGAATATGGACGATGCAAAAAGAATCATGTTGCATGAGATTTGAGCCCCACTGTATATATATATATATATATATATATATATATATATATATATATATATATATAAAATAAAAGGAGCCCATAAAAACTCCAAAATATAGAGAGAAAAAATACTATATTTCAGAGACGGCTGTCTCCCTCTCATCTACCGAAGAGGGAGACAGCAGTCTCTGAAATATAGTATTTTTCTCTCTATATTTTGGTGCTTGTATGGGCTCCTTTTATTAGATGGAATTCTGTTTAACAGAACATTTTTACCAGTCACACACACACACACACACACACACACACACACACACACACACATATATATATATATATATATATATATATATATATATATATATATATATATATATATATATATATTATACACACGTAACGTTACATCAGAAAAGAATCAAAATTTGTGTGGCCTGAATTCAAGACCATATCTGATTTAAAACATTTCACCAATCACAGGGACTTGAAAGCTGTTTTCATCTTAAGCAATGTCAATAACTATTTTGGCGACTCCATTTCGATCGATAAAGCCCATTACTTATTACTTATAGTTTGGCACAATCGAAGGGGACATACATATCATTACTTTGATTCTACCGCGGTTAGTCCGAGAAATAGTTCATATATCACGCTCCAGAGTAACATTTATGAAAATACAAAATCTTTAACCGATTTGAAGGCAATTATTAGAAAGACGTCCATATCCGCTGTTTACCTATCCTCTGATGAGCTTAATGAAAGATCAAAGTCGTATAATACTTAGATTAGTATTATTAATATTATTATTATATTCAGAAGACGAACCCTATCCATATAGAACGAGCCCACCAAAGGGGACACCGACTTGAATTCGAGAAACTACGAAAAATATCATAGGGTTGATTTGAAATAAGTAACTGGGGCTATCATTATTATTATTATTATTATTATTATTATTATTATTATTATTATTATTATTATTATTCAGAAGATGAACCCTATTCATATGGAACAAGCCCACCAAAGGGGACACCGACTTGAATTCAAGTAGCCTTCAAAAAAATATAACCGAGTTCGTTTGAAAGCAATAACAGAAATTAACAGGAACAAGGAAATAGAGGATACACGCCTCTGCACTTCTATTTACACATCTATTTACTTCCAAAGATGTTTACGAGAACGTTATTTTACTCTGAGTCATCCGACTTGGCGCCCCAGGTAAATGATATATCATTCTGCGCGCGCATGCGTGGGCGGTGGCTTTCAAACCGACGAAAACATCACCAGAGGAAGTTACGATTCGGGTGGTCTGCGAGGGCGGAATGTCAGCGTGGGCGAGGCCTAATAAATTGCTTTGCTTGAATGGTATCTCGTGAATGCTTGGTTGCTTAAGGCTGCTTAGACGCGAAAGCAGATAAAGGAACTTGAGGACAAAGTGTCATGTATTTACGAACGAATCTGAGACTTTCACAACATAGATAAATTTTCAATCTTCGGGTTTAAGAATTTACACTGACGAGAGAGAGAGAGAGAGAGAGAGAGAGAGAGAGAGAGAGAGAGAGAGAGAGAGAGAGAGAGAGACTTGTGATGCTCAAAGTTTATGAGAGCTATCTTTACGCATTACTTCCGTGATATAAATGAGTCTTCAATCTTCGGGTTAAGAATTTAACTGACGAGAGAGACAGAGAGAGAGAGAGAGTTACAAGGATTTGGTTGTTTCAAAGACTTTTGTTCGTCCATCCGAGGAGACATCGTGTGCTCACTTATCTCTAGGAGTAGGTTTTACTGTTCATTCACAGTTTCCTAATGAGAGAGAGAGAGGGAGAGAGAGAGAGAGAGAGAGAGAAGCAAAATTGCATAAAATGGTTCTGAGAAGAACTGAGTGACAGAGAGAGAGAGAGAGAGTGCCACTCGGTCTATAAAACGTTATCTGTGAGAGAATGGCTCACTGGATCGCCTTTGAAGTCATCTTAGGGGGTTCTAAGCATTGTCTTTGGATGCCGGGGAGAGATGCTTTTAAGATTTCTGTCGACGAGATAAAATACCAACAAAACGATAAGGGCGAACGAAAGGCTTCTTCTTTAGTAGCGAAGAGAGAAGAGAGAGAGAGAGAGAGAGAGAGAGAGAGAGAGCAGAATACAATAGCTAATATCAACATATTTTGAACCTGCAGTTTTACACTCGGTAGCCTACGGGCCAAAAGAAAAGTGGCTGATATCTGTTATAATAATAATAATAATAATAATAATAATAATAATAATAATAATAATAATAATAATAATAATAATAATAATAATAATAATAATAATAATTAATTATTATTATTATTATTATTATTATTATTATTATTATTATTATAGTACTACGGCTTTCTTCAGAGAGATATTAATCTCTCGAACCGGAGAATTCTAAGTGAGAAACAGCAGTCGAACGCTACCAAATCATGCGCCAAAGTCGAGGAGGAAAAAGAAGTAGAAAACTCAGTTCATTTTTCCCCTGTCTCGTGAGACAGGGGAACGTTACCGAGTCCTTCACCTCCTCCCCCCCAATGAGGGCGCCACCCCCCTAAACCAACCCCCATCCAAACAGCTCGGGAACAGATGTGAATGCCAGGGGATGTGAGGGTGATCTATTTTAATGGCAATGCCCCGTGGTTGAGAGAGAGAGAGGGGAGGGGGCATGTTCCCCTCACATCCTCACGTGGCGCCCCGCCCCCCAACCGCCCCCCTTCTCTCTCTCTCTCTCTCTCTCTCTTCCTCCCTCTCTCTCTCTCTCTCTCTCTCTCTCTCTCTTGTAAGATCGTACGAATGATAATGATTACATTCATTTTATATAGCTGCAAAAGTCTCTCTCTCTCTCTCTCTCTCTCTCTCTCTCTCTCTCTCCCTCTCTCTCATTAGAGTGTTCTGAATGATCCTTAATCTTATAAATATTACTTATTCACTCCGAAGAAAACATGCATACGTACGTACATATATACATACATACAGTACATACATACATACCTAAATGTGGTGTGAATGTAACTTTGTCAAATATACTAAATATATGTATATACAACACATGCATCAATAAATATTGATTAAAGGTGTACCACGCCTTACACATACACTCTCACACACACACACACACATACACACACGAACTAATGCACAGACGATGATAAAATTAAACATTTGAGACATATTGAAACAACCAGAAACTCAACTTGAAGATAAAAAAAAAGGCTAATTAACAATTGTCCTGAATACTTGCTGTTATCTGAACTCGTTCATAACAGAAATTGACATTACTGTTGGTCATAACCGATAAGGACCAAAGAAACCACTTAAAAGATTAGATCCACTAACTAAGAAGATTTTCTCTTTTTTTTTAAATCGTTATCTTTTGTCATTTCCAAAAAAACAAATAATAAAAAAATTAAAGTTCTTGGTTTAGAGTGCAAATTGAAATGTCACATTATTTTCATTTTTAAACATTTAAATCAGTTTCTTCCATCACGAATGGAGTTTTAACTTCAAATTATCTTTTGACAATAATTTACAGAAACGAGAAAAAAACCTCGGTCTAGATCGCAAAATGAAATGTCATATTATTGTAATTTTCTTTTCACTTGAATTGATATCTTCCATCACGGAGATCGACCACAAGCTGGTAGGATTTAAAAAGAAAATCATTATCTTTTGACAATTACAAAAACGAAAAAGAAAAAACCTTGGTCTAGATTGCAAAATGTCATAATTATCGTCTATTTCTGACTGACGGAGTTCGGCTTCCCGTACTGGGATTTTCGAATCAGCTTCGTATATATGGAGTGGATGGCTGGCGCGCCTGCGCCCCAGATCTCGGACATTTCTTCTTATCTCCCTCTTATCTCGTCACAATGATGACTTATGGTCAGTGTTGTTGAGAGATACTGGCTGGTGGTCGATGCTGCACATTTCACTCCCCACGAATTTGATGGAAACAATCTTAGAACCGTTTGTAGGTTTGTAGGTACAATCCCGTGTGAGTTGAGTGATGATTTCGTGATCGGTGGCAGCGTGCAGAATTCTGTGTTGAGAAGTACTAGAGAGTGTTGAAATTAGGCCTACAAGACGAATACAGAGAATTTACGTAAGTGCATTGGATGACTTATCTTCATTCCAAAAAGTTATTTTGAAGTCACAGTTAGAAAAAAAAAGGTGACAGAACTTTTCAGTGGTTTTCTAGTGACTGCCAATTAGCTTTGGCCAAAACTGTGGCACTGAAGCATTAGCGTAAAGAATCTACGGAAAGTGAAGAAGCAGACGTATTTATTCAGCAACTGCATGCGTTGATATTCTATTTTAACGTTCCCACAGGTCAGTTAGGTAATAGGTTGACGGCCATAAACAGCAAAAAGTTCGTGAGACGAGAAATGTTATAAAAAAAACGAGTGAATTACTTTACGAAACGGAAAACAACAACTTAATTACTGAAGTGACAACAACAACAACGAACACTTCGCGAAGTGTCTTACGAACTTAACGATGTTGATGTGACGAAACACGATTCGAAACCATCTAAAAAAAATAATTTTAAAATAAAAAGTTCGCATCGATTCGATCGTCCTCATAAAAGGGGAGAGAAGACCGACCCCTCCATCGGACTTCACGTCTCAAAATGAAGCCTTTCAAGGATTTACTGGTGAGAAGTTTACTGCTCTGGGCGTCCTTGGGCGTCCTACGGCCCTCGGGAGCCGTCCCGAAATCCGAATTCTTCAGATTCGGCGAAAGAGCCGGGGACAACAAGCTCTTGAATAAGGACGACTTCTCGACGACGGAGATCAGACTCCAGGTTCCTCTCATATTCTACGGCCAGATCTACGAGTCTTTGTTTGTGAGTATATTTATGTTCTGTCCTTCCTTATCTCTCGGACGTACATACCTGTGTAGCCTGTCCATGATTACGCGTACATACACACACATATAGATATATATATATATATATATAATATATATATATATATATATATATATATATATATGTATATATACATATATCCATACATCTTTAAATCAACGGTAGAAAGGTAAGCGAAACAGGGACTTAGAACAAGTACCTTCGTAGTATATTCTACATTTTCAGCGTGAACTTGAATAGATATAGATATATATGTATATATACATATAATAAATACATTAAATCCTTAAATCCACGGTAGAAAGGTAAGTGAAACAGGGACTTAGAACAAGTACTTTCGTAGTATATTCTACATTTTCAAGTTTACACTGAAAATGTAGAATATACTACGAAAGTACTTTTTCCAAGTCCGTTTCACTTACCCTTTTTTACCGTGGATTTACGGATATTCTCAAGTACGTGTTTCTTCGTGCTACATTGCATATGTATACATGACTATATAATATTCATAAGGACGTGGCTCATACGTTGCAACCAGATTCACAATAGACATAGAAAGAGGAGGAGCACCTGCTTGTTAGAATTGTTGACAAACATCTAGATTAGAGCTCCTGAGAAAGTCACGGAAGAAGTATGTTGCTCTTTGTCATATGTTTTGTGTAAAAGATGAAAGGGAGAACTTAGAAAAAAATATTGGCTTTTAAGTGAAACTCACTTAATATTATAATGTTACTCTAATGGATCTTTAACCAAAATTTTAAGCTCAAGGTTCACGACAAATTCATATCTTCTAACTTATAAAATGAATATGTTTTTGGGTGCAGAAGAGAACAAACTTACGTAAACAATAAAGCAGATTGCATTTTTAATATTAAAATTGTTGTGATTTTGTACAACGTTTCTTTCTCTTAATGATAACACCGACCTCACTATGAATGATTGTTTACAACTGATATACTTTATGGTGTATACATGCTTTAACAATGATTAGTGCAATGGTAGTGGTAATACGAAATCTGCTAGTGTAGAGAAACCTGAAAATTATCTGATAAAAAAAAGGGATATCGTTGTCTTTCAAAACCCTATATTAGAGGATTCTCCTGTAGCGATGGTGGGACAGGTCTTAAATAATGTACTTTGCTAAAGAAATCAGTCTAATAATTTTGAGTACATTGAATTTATCTCTCTCTCTCTCTCTCTCTCTCTCTCTCTCTCTCTCTCTCTCTCTCTCTCTCTCTCTCTTTCTGGTTTAGGCAATTTTCTATATAAAAAAAAATGTTTTCCTAGGGATTTGGAAATTGCATAATCTATACTTCATAATGAACGAATAATCATGATTATCTCTTCATAGAAAATGCTACCCTCAGAAGTCCATATAGTACCATACAAAAAGGGTCGGTAAAGGTTTTTTTTTATTTCGTATGGTGTTATCAAAAACTAATATCTTTTTTCGTCGACAGATATGATTGTAATCTTCAGCTCGTTACAATAAGCTATCATAAAACATTAATATTTATTTTAAAACATTAACGAATTGTCTAAACTTTTAAGAGCGCGCTACTGAAGAATCTTTCATTCTGAAATTCTCACATATTGGCATCTAATAAGGTCACTTGTATTAAGTTTACAAAAGTAATTTTGGGAGATTCACCTGTCTAGGATGATCGAGTCATACAGGCAAAACAGAAGACCAAAAATAATAATCACTAAGAATTTGACGATTGTGTTTCTCAGTATGTTTGGTATGCCGAATGATTTTGACGAAAAAATGCAAGCATATGTTTAACCCTTTATTCTCTAGACAGATTTTATTTAATTTTTTTTTCTGAAATGCGTTGATAAAATAGACGATATAGAACATGTAATCAGAATCTCACATATCTAACCTGAATCATCGATAGATTTTCGTGGCAACTTTGTAAAATACATAAGTATGTATGTATGTACACACACATACTATATATATATATATATATATATATATATATATATATATATATACATATACATAATATATATATATATATATATATATATATATATATATATATATATGATTATACCATATCACCACTAACATGGGAAAGGTGTGAAAAATGTAGTTTTTATATAATTTATTTTAATGTTTACTTAATACTCAGGAATGCATGTTTGTTTTAGGACACAACAATGTAACATTCAAAATAGTATTTTTTTTAATGTAGTCATATGGTAAAAAAATTGGCAGAATTCTAAACTTTCTATGTTGCAGTAGAACCGAATCTGTAGCCTTTAAAATCAGGTCAAAGTCACTATGTTGGGGTCATGCGGTCAGGCCACTAGAGATCACTCATAGGATATAATAATAATAATAATATAATAATAATAATAATAATAATAATAATAATAATAATAATAATAATAATAATAATAATGGAGAAAAATCCACAATGAAGTAAAGGACAATATATATATATATATATATATATATATATATTATATATATATATATATATATATATATATATACGACTAAAGCTTTCGAGAACCTGCTTAATCCCCTTATTATGAACAACAACAGCAATAATAATTGTAATAATAATAATAACCAGTAATTAGAAAGATAAGAGAAAATACTGTATAAACTGAATGCAGTTAATACAGCAATAACAAGCAACACTACATGTTTGAAAGAGGGTATACTACCAACAAATAATAATAATAATAATAATAATAATAATAATAATAATAATAATAATAATAATAATAATAATAAAGAGTGCATGGGAAGAAGGACTAATAAAAGTAGACGAAGACCCAGAAATATACAGAGACAGGAGAATGACAGACAGAACAGAGGACTGGCACAACAAACCAATGCACGGACAATACATGAGACAGACTAAAGAACTAGCCAGCGATGACACATGGCAATGGCTACAGAGAGGAGAGCTAAAGAAGGAAACTGAAGGAATGATAACGGCGGCACAAGATCAGGCCCTAAGAACCAGATATGTTCAAAGAACGATAGACGGCAATAACATCTCTCCCATATGTAGGAAGTGCAATATGAAAAATGAAACCATAAACCACATAGCAAGCGAATGCCCGGCACTTGCACAGAACCTGTACAAAAAGAGGCATGATTCAGTGGCAAAAGCCCTCCACTGGAGCCAGTGCAAGAAACATCAGTTACCTTGCAGTAATAAGTGGTACGAGCACCAACCTGAAGGAGTGATAGAAAACGATCAGGCAAAGATCCTCTGGGACTATGGTATCAGAACGGATAGGGTGATACGTGCAAATAGACCAGACGTGAAGTTGATTGACAAAGTCAAGAAGAAGGTATCACTCATTGATGTCGCAATACCATGGGACACCAGAGTTGAAGAGAAGTAAAGGGAAAAAATGGATAAGTATCAAGATCTGAAAATAGAAATAAGAAGGATATGGGATGTGCCAGTGGAAATCGTACCCATAATCATAGGAGCACTAGGCACGACCCCAAGATCCCTGAAAAGGAATCTAGAAAAACTAGAGGCTGAAGTAGCTCCAGGACTCATGCAGAAGAATGTGATCCTAGAAACGGCACACATAGTAAGAAAAGTGATGGACTCCTAAGGAGGCAGGATGCAACCTAGAACCCCACACTATAAATACCACCCAGTCGAATTGGAGGACTGTGATAGAGCAAAAGAAAAAAAAAAGTAGTAGTAGTAGTAGTTTCTGATACATCACTTGCCTCGAAAAGCTATTGAGAATTTCCTCGGTAGGAAAAAGGGGACCTGGGATCTATCGTGAATGTGAAACACCTCTGTTAAAGTACAACTTACGAAAAACTGACGAACAAGAGACCAAGGTCCTTACGAGAGACCATCCGTCGACAGTCCAATTCATACCTCTAATGAAATAAAACCTACCACCACGTACCACTCTGCCTAAAAGAGATAAATCACGCGGAAACTGAAGATACTGGAATGTGTTCTTGTGTATACATTTCCCGTGTCTGTGTTGTACTGACCTTTGCTGTATCTGATAACCAGGTTCTCCCAAATTGGCTGATCTGCCCCAGCCGTGGCGGTGACTCTACAATGTAGGCACAAAGGTTCCTTCTGCATTTTGGTTATAGTGGAGCAAATGGGAGTGAATGGGAATTTTATTAGTGTCGTTTTTGGTAACTTTGAATGTCTGTATTTCTACACGTACAGATATATTATATATATATATACTATATATATATATATATATATATAAATATATATATATATATATAATTATATATTATATAATATATATATATATATTATATATATATTAAATAATAGAAAGAGTATGGCCAGCAGAAGCTTCAGCATTTTTCCGTTAAAACTTTATTTCCATCCAAAGCCTACGTTTCGGGATACAAATCCCATCTTCAGGGCTAAAAACAGGGAAAAAGTTTTAGCCCTGAAGATGGGATTTGTATCCCAAAACGTAGGTTTTGGATATAAATAAGTTTTTAACGGAAAAATGCTGAAGTATATATATATATATATGTATATATATATATTATATAAATTATGATGTATGTATGTTATGTATGTATGTATTTATAAGTACATGGCATAGGACCAAAGTACTCTCGGACCTATGATGAGGTCATTCAGCGCTGGAAGGTGTAACAGGAGAAAAACCTCAATGCAGTTGCACTGTGAACTAATTGTTAAGAGAGAGTGGGGAGAAAGATGAAACAGAGAGTAACGGACGGAGGTGCAGTAAAAGGAATGAATGGGGTTGCATCCAGGGGCCGAAGGGACGCTGCAAAGAACCTCAAGTACTATCGCCTACAGTGCACCGCGTGGGAGCCTGTATAGCTGTGGAGCTGATTTCGTGTGTGAAGAACGGCTGTGTGGGTGGGTTGGTGGGAGAGAGTGAGAACGCAAGGCCCACCCTCACGAAATATTGGTAAAATTTTACCAATTTCGGGAAATTTCAAGACCATAGCAATTTGTAAACAGTGAGTTATGATCTCAGTGTTCAAAGAAGAGAGTGAGCAAGGACAAGGGTGATCCGTCCTCCAGCTTACTCGGGGCGAGTGCTAAAGTCTACGGTCAAATAGCAGGGTGTTACACCAACTAAAATTAAAATAAATACGCTATATTTTCTTAGAAATAATTTTTCTGTACTGTTGAACAGGGACATTATTTATTTTTAACATTTTCATTCCAATAAATAAACCATAAATATCCTATCATAAAACTCCTGTATCGTTAGCTCAACGCGATACACATTTTTTAGACCTTTTTTAGGCTTTTCCAAGGAACTTTCTTACCCTACCAACAACAACAACAACAACAACGTTGTTTGTAGGCTTACTCCCCGAGTAAGTAAAAAGAATGTAAGTAATAAAAACGGAAGGATGAATGTTACCAAAGAAATAAAAAATAAAATTATCTACAGAATTAAACAGAGAAAGATTAATGAACAATTGGACCTAAGAGCAAGTGATTTTCCACAGAGAGTTAGAGAGAGAGAGAGAGAGAGAGAGAGAGAGAGAGGAGAGAGAGAGAGAGAATCTTTGAAGTTCATAGTTATATTATGATATAATGAACTTAAAGCAAACGTAACAAGGTCAGGAATAATCCGGATATTTTTCAGTTCTAACCGGACAACCGTAGATAAGACTCGGTTTCCGGTGATATCGACCTTTAATCTTAGACCACTTGCCGGTTCTATATTGTTTAGATTCTTCGTTGTTGGTGCAATATACTTATTTTTTCTTTACTTCCATTCCCACTTAACTTATTCTTATTATCTCCGTAGGAGGGTAATGCTGTCAGTGGACCTAATGGGGTGCACTGTAGGCATTACTTAAGGTTCTATGCAGCGAGCCTTCGGCCCCTAGCTGCAACCACTTTCGTTCTTTTTACTGTACCTCCTTTCATATTCTATTTCTTCCATCTTACTTTCCTTAACCCTCTCCTAATACTCGATTCACAGTGCAACTGCTTTGAGGTTTTCCTCCTGTTACACCTTTCAGACCTTTTACGGTTAATTTCCATTTCAGCGCTGAATGGCCTCATTGTAGGTCCCAGTAGGCCTAAATTCTATATTCAACTCAGCTCGACTCATTCTTATTATGAAACCACCATTCTACTAACTGCTAAGTGTTTTATCGGAAATTTCAATTGATTCTCAGTCCCTTTCAATACAATTTCCAAGATGCAAAGATGCAATACATTACTACCACAATGTAATTCTCCTTCCATTTTCATCATTTACTTACATTTCTGGTGTCATTTTATTTGGTTTTCTGATATCTGTTTCTGTAATTCCCTTTACTTTCTGTTACGTCTAGTGAACACCATAATATTCTTTAGAAGCTTAAATTAAATCTCAAACCCATGTGCCTTCAAAACGTGCAAGGAATATTTATCACGATCGTAGTCATTGCTTCAGTAAATGTGGCGTTCATGTTGGATTAACTTTACTGTCTGCGCAAAAATCCAGATTAATTTTCCAAAATATTATCCTCTCGATGACTGGCTCACATTCTGAAGAAATAAACCGTCGTCACATTGACGTTAACTCTTATACCTTCCCTGATGGATCGAGTTACGGCACGCGAAGCTGTTTTCCGCGCGCTCTTGCGGCGGGGCGTCTGAACGCGTCCCAGGAAACGAGCGATCTTCTTCTCTGCCCACGCTGCAGGTGGGAAGGTCATGAAGCAATAAAACTAAACATTTAAGTGACCCACGGACAATTCGGCAATGGACAGCTCGGGCTGGAGCTCGGCTTTCTAGCAACCACAGTGTGTGTGTCAGTGTGTGTGTGTGTATGTGTGATAACTGTTCCCATATTGTGAGAAAGACAGTTAGATATTAAAACTTACTATAGTAGATTCACATCAGCCTTGCATATGATGTCCAGGCCAGTCCCTTACGATGCTCCTGATTGGCTGTTGATAAGCCAATCACAGGGCTGGAAACTCTGTCTCTCTCGAAAGTTCACATAGGTAGGATCTATGTTCCACCTCTCCTGAGGGCTACGTCTTTCCGAGAGACTGAGAGTTTCCAGCCCTATGATTGGCTTATCAACAGCCAATCAGGAGCGTCGTAAGGGACTGGCCTAGACATCGAATGCACGGGTGATGTGAATATACTATAGAAATATGATATTGATTGATTGACTGATTATGGCTACTAAAACTGACGTCACAACATCATCTTGGTCAGGGCCGTCCAACGCGATCCATGCCCGTGGGCCAAAAGTGGCCCGTTTGATTTTGAAAGTGGCCCGCGAGAGAAAAACAAGTAAATGAATATTCTCTTTTTTATATCATGAAAATTATATTTACCGCTTTTCCTGAATAAAAGAAATATTCTTTACAAAATAAACAACTACAAAGAAAAGATTCACTGGCGTCTGTTGTGTGTTACATCATATTTTCAAACGATGATTTATAGCTCATTATATAGAACGCTGCACTAGTAACTGGGCACCGTTTTAACCTTGTTTTAACATTCTTATTATGTAGTTATCCATATTTCATTAGAAATAGAGTGCCAAGATCATAGTTTCCTTCTCTTCTTTTTTTTCCCCATCGGAATTAGAATGATCTTATAGACAAAGGATATACAGGTCTTCATAACAATGTGTCACTGAAGTGTCTGGGAATGTGAACGCTAATGCGAATGTAAAGAGTATTTCAGATAAAATAAAAAACGAAAACTACAATGTCACAATATATGCAAGTGAGGAGGAGGAGGAGGAGGGTTATTCTAGCCGCGCGGTAGATTTGCAACGTAGATGTAAGTGTATTGCTTGACCCGTACAAGGACTGATACCTTTTCCCTTCATGTATCATAAGAAGTTTTTTTTTTTTTTTTTTGCTTCAGACGGCTTCCTTAATCCCTACCCCTTCAGAATCATTTTGACTGTGCCTACGCATTGACCTACGTATTCAGTGATCATTATATATACAGCAATTTTTCATCACTTCTGCATTTTGATTTTAAGTAAGTTCTACCATTGATGTTTAAGATTTTATAATTGGCCAGCTTTTAATTTTATTTTCGTTATTCTTAGCTGCGATCAGCAGCTCTTTCTGTGGTATCTCTACGTTTCTGTCGTAGAACCCCGTAACGAATTGAAATAGATCAAATTTGGTGTTCTCAGCTGGAAAAGCATTAGAATAAGGTCTAATATAGATAAGCTTTAAATTACTCAGGTTCACTAAATTTACCAAAATAGGAGATTGGGCGTGTACTTTATTTTCTTTTTACTTGATGGACAATTCTGAAGATATGATGAAGCAATGAGTGAATCAACAGAAAGCTGTATGTTGCTTATTACTGATGGCTATTACACATTTTTTTTTCATTAATCCCTGTAACTACATCAGATAAATGTAAAAAAAGTCTCAAGTTCCTTCATAGTGTTATGTTGAAAATTGGATTTTCCTTTGTGAAATGTATATCTGATATATTTGCCATTTGACAAATCGAATGGCAATAATGTTAAGGGTTGTTGCTATCGCAGACATTTTGAAACTGTACAATGGCATCGCCGTTGTTGATGGTCTTATAAGTATTATAATTCTCCCTCTGTTGAAGAGGTGAACATATTGGAATGCTTATTTTTTCATGCTTAGGGCACTGAGATGAACATGCAAGTATCCATATCTAGATCGATTAATGAATTATCTGAATGGAATTTGGCAAACAATAATTTTCAATTAACTTTTTATATAAAATGCTCAAAAATCTCTTTATAATTACAACAATCAACAATATACTGTATCACTGATTTGTTTCAAAATACAAGTATTTAATCTTTCTTCCTTCTCACTCGTTTATCCATTTTCTTTTTTAACAGTACTCTTTTATTGAGGGGAGATAAATAGTTGTGATTTCGTAAGTCTGGAACTTTATATATAGAATTAATAGGCACTCTTAGCATAATTTTTAAAAACAAACATTATCCTTTTAAATGAAGAAACTTATTAGAGAGAGAGAGAGAGAGAGAGAGAGAGAGAGAGAGAGAGAGAGAGAGAGAGAGAGAGAGAGAGAGAGAGAGATAAGTGATACTGGTTTGTTGCATTGATAAAGGAATATTTTTTCTTCAGGAAAGAATATGGATAAATAGATCGGTAGAATGAGAGAGAGAGAGAGAGAGAGAGAGAGAGAGAGAGAGAGAGAGAGAGAGAGAGAGAGAGAGAGAGAAAAAAAATGATTCGGAGGCAGATCCAAGCAGAAGTAATGCCCTACCAGAAAAAAGAGAAAAAAGTCGAGAAAGAAGTGAAACGGGAAATAAATCCTGAATGAAACAAGAGTTTTTAGTAGTTGATAAGAAAGGTAAACCCTTTTGTTTTTTTCGCAACAAATTTCTTACTGCAGGACTGCAGGGAAGAGATATAATATCAAACGACATTGTGATACCATTCACAGTGCACATTAAGATAAATATCCCCTTAATTCCGAGAAGAGAAAACATGAATTGGAACAGTTAAAAGTTGATATAAATATACAAAGATATGATCTCAGAAGGTTTCTGAGTGAAGACGAAATGGATCAAATTGCCACTCTTAACTGTGCATGGATCATTCATTGCAAGACGAAAGAAATGTTTTAGTGATGCAGAAATGGTTAAAGAAGTCCTCATTAGCGTGGCTGAATTGCTTGCTTTCGATTTTAATGAAAAAGAAAAGCAAAAGTTGACCCAAAGAATAATGATGAAGCCACTGAGCAGACAAACGGCAGCTAGAAGAATTGTAAATTTGTCTGAAAACATAAAACAACATCTTAAAACAGACTTGAACTCTTGCTTGGCATTTAGCCTAGCACTCGATGAATTAACAGACATGAGAGACACAGCACAACTTTGCATTTGGATAAGATACATAATTGATACATTTGTTGTCAGAGAAGAACTATTAGCTTTAACTCCACTGAAAGACCGCACTCGTGGCTGTGATGTTCTTGAGGCTGTTAAAAAAGAATGTACAAGGTTTGAATTGAACATGGAAAAATTGAGTTCAGTTGCCACAGATGGGCCACCCTCAATGAAAGGAAAAAAAGAAGGGTTTTGTTCTTTGTTGAAGGCAAATGAGGACATTGATGTACCGACCTTTCATTGTATCACTCACCAAGAAAGTTTATGTTGTGAAGTGTGTAAGTCAGGTGAATTACATCAAGTAATGCAAGAGGTTATCAAAATTGTGAATTTTCTCCGTACTCGTGCATTAAATCAACGGCAATTTATATGATAATTAGCACAAATTGAAACAGAATAAGGAGATTTAGTTTACTTTAAAGCTGTAAGATGGCTGAGTCGTGGTAATGTACTTAAGAGGTTTACTGCTTTGTTACCTGATATAAAGACCTTTCTTGAACTGAAGGAGTCGGAGAATCCAAACTTGGATGACCCACAGTGGCTCACACTATTATATTTTCTGACAGATTTAACAAGCCACATGAACTCATTGAATCTCAAGTTGCAAGGTAAGGCAAAAATGATAGCAGATTTGTTCAGAAAAATACAAATATTTAGGTGAAAACTGGATATGTGGATTAAGCAAATACAAGAGAGGGATTTAAATCACTTCCAACATTAAAGCTTCTTGAGCCTTATGATGTTATTGATTTTGCTGAATTACATGGTTATTTAGAAGAAGTTAGAATTCGGTTTAACAATAGGTTTGCTGACTTTGATCAGTATGAATTTTGCATTAGATTTTCACATTCACCATGTGGGTGGTTATAGTCATAGAGATGTGTGTAAATTGTCAGCTGTATGCAAAATCAATATACCTTTGTTTCAAGAAGAATTAATTGAAATGAAAATTAATTATGCCCACAAGATGTGAAATTCGATTTTTGGACACAAATATCCTGCTCACATGATTACCCACACATTTCTGATCATGTGTCAAAACTATTGTCAATGTTTGGTTCAACTTGGCTCTGTGAGAGCACATTTTCATTCATGAAGTTATTAAAGTCAACATTACGATCCCCAATTAGTAACGTCAATCTTGAGTCCGAATTAAGATGTGCTATCACTGATTTTCACCCTGAATTTTTTAAAATAATAAAGTCAAGCTATTATCAGCATTCCCACTAAATTTGCCTTTATTTGAATTAAATAAACTCTTGTTTGCCCTCTTTAAAATATATTTCTTTGAATTCCTCTGAAATCATTATTCAATGATTTTAGGAAATCATTATAAAGCCAATCCAACCCAACAACTTATTCATACGATTCTTGCATTTCTTTTCAGTGACTTTTGACATAATTCATTTTCGCTTACTCGGGGAGTAAGCATACAAACTACTTTGTTGTTGCTGTTCTGGTTGGGGGGCATAAGAAAGGTCTATGGAAAAGCATTAAAAAGCTCTGAAAAAAGGTGTTTTGCGATGAGTTAAAGATTCAGGATTTTAAGGGTAGGATATTTATGATTTATGTATCAGAATGAAAATGTAAAAAATAAACAACGTGCTTGTTAAACTGTACAGAGTAATTACTGCTAGTAAAATATAGCGTATTCATTTTAATTTTCGTTGGTGAAACAATGTGCTAGTTGACCATTAGATTTTGGCCGTTAGTTAAAAACGTTTGAATATATTGCAAGAACCAACAGGAAGCAAAGGAACAAACTAGTACTTAGAGTATTAAAGTAGATTTAACTTAAGACATTATCAGGGTACCAAAAAAAGCAAATCTTAGTTTAACCAGACCACTGAGCTGATTAACAGCGTCCTAGGGCTGGCCCGAAGGATTAGATAATTTTACGTGGCTAGGAACCAATTGGTTACATAGCAACGGGACCTACAGCTCATTGTGGGATCCGAACCACAATATATCGAGAAATGAATTTCTAATCACCAGAAATAAATCCCTCTGATTCCTTGTTTGCAGAGCGGGGAAGCGAACTCGGACTACCAAATCGGTAGGCGAGCACGTAACCCACTCGTCCAACAAGGAACTCTTTGGTGTTGTAAGGTCTACTCATCTATACATTTCATTGGGTCGTCCTATACTTTTATCAAAAACCTATGACTTTATAAAAGCAAAAAATAAGAAATAAGTCTTTCTTCTGGGCACATATATATTTGCATTGTCCTTTACTTTTATCAAAAAACCTATGACATTATAAAAGTAAAAAAGAAAAAAACAAGTCTTTTTCCAGTGGTACTTCATTCATTAATTAACTATTTTTGTTTTTGTTTCAGGTGAACATCAACGGTTTCGTTTCCTTCCTGACAGAAATTCCAAACTTCTTCAATGTGCAATTTCCTCTGGAATATCCGATAATCGCGCCTTTTTATTCCGACGTCGATATCACAAGGGCGGGGAATATCTGGTACAGGTAAGGTTGTACTTCCTCAGTTTAACCATTACATTCCTTTCTTTCACAATCTGTAATATATATTTTAATATATTCGTTTCTTAAAAAAAATGATCGAAGAAGTGTACAAGAACACTCCTCTTGTGAAAGTTTTTCATTCACATTCTGAAAAACAATTTTTTCTCTCCAAAATTTTGCACAGAAGTGTACAAGAATATGTTTGATAGTTAAAGTTTAATTGGACATTTTTTTGTTGAGAGAAATATAAGACAAGCTCAGTTTCTTTTAATCAAGTTTGAAAAAATGGTTTTACTCTATACATCCACATGAAGTCATGCTGCCTTTTATGAATTGAAAATTTATGTATATATATATATATATATATATATATATATATATATATATATATATATATATATATATAGTATATATAGTATGTATTTATGATATATATGCATGTATAAGTGTCTGTGTTTAAAAAATAGGAGCAGACATTAAAGGGAACGAATTTTCTATTTTTCTTCTTTTGCTGTGTCTCATTCCATAACCTCTCTCATCCAGAGAAACCTCTGATCCTCGGACGGTCACGAGGGCGAAGAACGAATTAAAAAAGTACTTTGGAGTGGCAGAAGGCTTCAACCCAGAGGGCATCTTCATCGTGACCTGGGACGGAGTTGGGGCATTCAGCCAACGAGCAGACAGGGTAGGTTCAAAATCATCTCCGGACACTTTTAGTGGAAGGTGGCTGGCCACTAAGTGGTCAGCCACTTAGTGGCCAGCTGATAATGTTAGCTTGCACTACAGTTGTGTAGCCAAGAAATAGTAGACCTGGTAGTCACTCTGTGTCCACTCTTTTAGCCTCTAAGATAAAAAATGGAACACATATGTTTGTATGAAAGACCGCAGACTAGCCACCAAATGTTGACGGCACTGTACAAGCTGATACTATTAGCTGGCCACGAAGTAGCTGACCACTTACTGGCTAGCCATCTTTCAATAAAAGTGCCCCGTGTGCAGGCAGCCTTAGTGTCAAACACTTTTAGTGGCTCATCTGCAGTCTTCTGTACAAGCATGAGTGTTCAATTCATTTTATTTTAGTGGTCGGACACTAAAAGTGTCCCATGTGCGGGTAGCCTTACCTTACAGACCTTACAGACCTTACATCTTGTCCGGGTTGCCCCAGGTCCCTCAGTGTGAGGTACCTCTAATGTCTACCTGAGAGTAATCTGACATTAGGAAATAAAATGCTACTCTTGAGAGCCTAAGCCAGTGCCAGTATGATCTATTAGCAACAACACTTTCGGACTAGTAGTGAGTTGTAGTGAGTAGTAAATGCTTGCTCTTGGTGAAAATGATGGGTTTTGCCATTTTCAAGCCTTGAATTGTGATTCACAATACATAATGTTGCAAATAAATGAAGGCTGTTAATGCTCTGCGTGTTCTTGCTTATGCTTTAACAGTTACGACAAAGAGAAATAATAAACAAACCTTACAGGTGCTGAAGAAGAATAAAAAGACAGCAAAGGTCATGTGAGCGAGTTTCTTAGGTCTAGAAGTAAAGACGACCATAGTACATAGGAAATACAAGAACCGTTGGCTAAAAGATCGGTTAAAGGACGAAAATCACTTAAAAATGGTAGCTACACTGATCTCTAACCCCAAAGCACTGCAGTACTAGATCTCACAGCTGATAAGAAAGAATATAGGTCTAGTGATGATACGTCTTATGTACCCAGTAAGAAGCTGCGGTGTCCTGACAGATGTCACGTTTTAACGGTGCTTTCAATGACGCAGTTTTGGACCCGGGAAGGACAAATGTACTGGAGATTTTCCACACCAGAATTCGAAGGCTACCACCGGTTAAAGGATTATAATTCAACCTGCACATTTTGCCAAGGCCTGTGCATAACGAGGAGAAGCAGATCAAATATGCGAAAATAAAAGGAAACATAAAGAAAAAATGCATAGGATCATTAATAAAAATTATATGTGAAAATTCTGCCTTTCGAGTATTCTGTTGGTGAGAAGGAAAATGATTGAAATACGATGACGTAATTATGACTCAAAATATGATCGATGTAATATGGAAAACAGAAAAGAACATTAAGGGATATACGACAAGGAAGTTATTTAATAAATGGCAATACTAACAAATTGTGGAAACTCACAGACTTAAGAATGAACTGAATCAATGAATTGGAAAACAAGCTGCAACTACCACTTAAACGGTACCAGCGATTTGGACCAGACGTGCCCCAAAAAAAAAAAAAAAGGAGGACCCCCCCCCCCCACTCCCACCGCCAAAAAAAAATGAACCTAAACGATGATGATGAATGAAGATGATAAAAACCTGAATGGCGCCCGATAGTCGCATTTCCAATACCCAGGAGAGCTGGGCATTGGCCCGTAGTCTAGTGCCCACGCACAGAAAAACAGCCTCAGAGGAATACTCAACAAGTATCTTATCGGGCAAGCGATAATCCAACTAAACGAAATTATTTTAAGTTAAATCCTTGACGTATTGGTCCGGGAAGTAGATGATGCTTATCTGGAGCTGTATCAACTGCTGATAAGGGCAGGAGCTGCCTCCTTGTCCCTCACACCAGCAGCAGCAGTCACTGGGTGACATTTTCTGAAAGAGATTCCCAGGGCTTTTAGGAAGACTGTCCATCCACTCGTACCGCTCATTGAATCTTTGTATTGATTATGGCTGCTTTTCAGAGAACACTCACGAATAACAGAAATACACAGCTTGACTGTATGTTGTAGGAACTTTTACGTCGACCTGTTCTGACGCCTAGGATGCTCTAGACTTGACTTTGTACTTGGCACGAAGCAGAAAAAGAAGCAAAGAAAAAGATAAGAAATGTATCCGGAAGAGCCCCTTGCACAGAGGAACGCAGCAATGAGACAATAATAGAGATGCCAGTGAAGTGTTCTCCCACGACTGAATATCTTGAAAGACCTGGAAGGGACTTCCTGATATCAATGAGTCAAGTCTTGTCAAATCATGACGAGAATTTTCAAGAACTTCGCTTCAGATCAAAGCATTTATTGAGCAATTGACAAGCAAGAGTGGAAAATTTCAACATTCCTTTTTCTTATGATGTTTTACAGATACTTTTGTAAACATTAGGAAGTGAAAAATGAATGTAATAAGCACACTTGTCGTTCTGTAAGAAAAAATCAAAATCACCTGTCATAGCTTGAAGAGGAAACCAGCTGGTCTTGAAACTGTAGTGAATGTTAACGATTTTAGTATATTTCCAAAACACAACGGGATTTTAATTTAAAACGCAAACAAATTTCTTGCAGAGTTTCTGATATGGTTTTCAGATAACCCAGTTGCTATTACTGTCGTCTAAAAGGCTGCAAATACCCACAACTATATTGTGAGTTAGCCTACAGTTATGTATGAGGGTCCATCCAAAGCCTTTTATCATTATCCTACGAAAAATACTCGAAACAAACGAATGCAAACCAATCCTCGATGACAATTTAAACAAAATCAATTTGACAGGGCACGAATAATCCGTTGGAATTCCTTTTATCACTGCGTTTTTTTCTCATTAGGAATACCTTTATGCACCCAATGTTCTCCCTACGTGTTCAGAATTTTTAGTAACAACGTTTCGAGGCGTCACCGGTCCTTTGCAAATCCTCCTTTAAATGTCAATGAATTCATTATGATAATCATGTCAATCAGTGTCATCTAAAGTTATGTCTTCTAGTAGTCCTTCTCAGTATTATTTTGACAAGATAGCTTCGTAAGAAGACAAATAATGTTATCAGCAACAGAACTTCAAACGATGAGTACATTGACAACAATGACATTGCTATTGAACTAAAACAACGAAAAACTGCTTCCTCTGCAGCACTTGTGATCCATTCCTTATTTATCATTCGTTCCCATTAAATTTGATCTAGGCGCTTGGTCGAAATGTTTGTTCCTTCCTGAACCTCCAGTCACCTCTGATCCTCAGCTTCTTACCCATGAAAGTGGAAATAAATGCTAAAAAAAAATTGTTTTTGGTTGACACTCACGATTGTCAACTGCAGTTCATCTATTCACCGGTCACATAAGTGCACCAGGCAACCGTCGCTCTTTTTGGACAATGGGGGCCTAATTTCATTAACATATGACATATCCGTGTTTGCCGGCTTACCACAATTATCTATGATTCAGAAAGCGGCGGACAACGGACCGACCGAAACTCTATAGCGCTGATTTCAGCTGGCCTCATTTCGTCTTCGAAACAACAGCAAAGCCGATAGTCTTTGAGATAAGAGAGCCGCCTGAGAGGTACTGAGGACAAGTGTTTATGCGAGATATTTCCTGATATCGGCGGCCTCATTTTGGGTTAGAGTCTATAATTGTCCATTTGCTTGGGAGTCTAAGTTTGTGGGAGATTTTTTTTTCTTATTTGAATAGTCTTTCAGTTATGCTTAACTATCACAATGTTATAGATTCATGCGTCAGTACTCTTGATAAAAGTACCTTAAGTGAATGTAGGAATCTAAACTGTTGGGGAAGTATAATTAACCTCTTGTTTCCCGAAGATTAGAAGACTGAAACCTATTAGACAAAGTTTAGGTGTCAAGAAAAGGTTCGTGTTTACAAGTTTCAAGGCACAAATAAAAGTCTGGAAAGGTAAGACATTATTAAACGTATAAATCGCATTAGACATTACAATTTCATGATGGTTGTCTTACTGATTCCTTGTCATATTGCGTAGAGACGTCATTATTTGTAACTTTCTTTCACTGATACATTTATTGTAAACCAAAATAGGAATGTTTTTAATGAAATTTAACCATTTTACTCTGGAAAATAAAATTTGCGCAAAGAAGGTAAAACTGTTCTTAAAGTTTCTTGTTGAATGCCAACGCTGATACATAACTGTCAACCTTAAGCTTCAGCCCAAATGTCTTATCCAAAAATTGCTTCATGAGAGTTCATCTGTAAAATTCTTTACATGCTGAAGTGATTAACATAGCCAGTCAGTGCCACACATAGTTTGTGACCTAAAAAACATTACTTTTCTTCTATTGTAACTGTAACCACTTTCACATGTGGTACATGACCTTCCATTATGGCTGGCTAATTCTGAGTTTCTTCTGCCCACAACAGCTAAACACATACCAGCTGATTCTTGCCACAGATGGCAAGGAATCCTACGCCATATTCAAATATGCTGACGGCGGTATCCAGTGGCTGCAGAGTGATGGCAAGGACCCCAACATGGCAGACGCGAGAGGCCAGGCAGGTCTCATATCAGGGGATGGACGACACCTCACCCTGAAGGGATCTGGTACAGACCAAGTTAGAAGTCTAGACAAGTGAGTAATAATTGACTGCCATGGGTATGCTCATTTTAGTCAAAAGCAAATGGTCCATTCTTCAGGAAGGATTTCCATCTGATCTTAAATGGTCAGTAAACTTCCAGCATCTGAAGAGGGGTAGGTGCACTGGTGGTATTACTAAAGGGTGTTTGAAGCATCCCTTCAGCCGCTAGCTGCACCCACTTTTAAACCTTTTTCCTTACCCCCATTCCTGTCTTCAATCTTGCTGCCAGTCCAACCTTTCCAACCGCTGCTTCTCAGCGCAGCTGTACCGTTTTGCCGAAGTTCCACTTTCAGATCTTTGTTTTTCTTCATCTATAGTAAAGAAACGATGTCTCACCATGAGGTTTTTGTTTCAGTACAGAGGAAATGTTACACAATACTGAAATTGAAAAAGGATAGTACTAGAAGAGTTCTTAGGAACTCTAAAAAACGTAACATACCCTAGCAAGTAATCTTGCACTGGTAAAACTTTATAAAAATCTTGACACCAACAGATGGAGCAACACTGGCGTTCCAGGACTGTGGGTCTACCGCATAGGCCAGATCGCTCTAGATGAAAACGTACAGGAACCCGACCTGGTCAGTGAGGATAAGGCGGAAGAAAGCTGCGCTTCTTCAGGGTCAGTCTGCCATTCCAACGCGATCTGCAAAGACTACGATCGTGGTTTCTGCTGTTCTTGCCAGGATGGTTACTTCGGCAATGGCATCAACTGCCTAAAGAAAGGTAAGAGAATAACCAGGTTACGAAATGGGTAGGAGGGCAAACGGGTAGAAAGTTAGACAAAGAACCAGGAGATGGTTTCTGACAGGAAGTAAATGGGTCAAAAGTTATTTTTATACCTTGGAAGATAAAGAAGCCAATTATTACTGTTTTTGTTATCAAAATAAGTTCTTCATACACAAAACTAGTCCTTGCTTTTCTGAACAGAAACCAAGAAAAGAAGACAAATGAAAATGCAAAGTATGTTATTTTTTTGGTAAAGATAATATAAACACTGTACCTTGGTAGTGAATAGGTCACACACACACACACACATAGATTTCCAGACATTGTTATCATCTTCATGATTACTGGATAAAGGTGTCAAGTTATGCGTGCAACTGAACTTGAATGTAAATAATTTTGATGTACTGAAGGAAACATCAAACTTATGTAACTCCTACCAAACATTTACACCCAGATTTCTGTTTCTGCAGAGGAGCCTCTGAGAGTCACAGGCAAAGTCAGCGGAACTGTGAACGGCATGGAGCTGAAGGACGCTGACCTCCATTCCTACGTGCTGACCGTAGAAGGGAGGACTTACACCGCCATCTCCCGTATGCCGTCCCAAATCGGGTACGACATCCAGAGCATCACGGTCTTCGGCACCGGAATCGCCTGGCTGTTCGCCAAAGCCGTCGGCGACGTCCCAAACGGATTTGCCCTGACGGGTAAGGAAGATATTGGGGTTCTGGAAGTCAGTAACATTGGTGTCATGGGTCTAGCTTTTCGGTGGCTTGTGAAATTCCCCAGATCTAGTCTGTGCGGCTTACTGAATTTGACGCTAACTTATTTTGATGACTTTCATCGTTTTAAGATTTTATGGGATTTTATTGAGGCTAAATCTACATTTTATAAAGATAACGTGACAGTAAAATATCTATATAAATTATCGAGAAATCGCGGAATAATCGAACTTAAATTGTTATTCTAAATGGCTTTTTACTCTTAATGCATGATAAATACCACAGGCAAAACTGGCAGAAGAGTAAGCTTACAAAACTGGAGAGAGAGAGAGAGAGAGAGAGAGAGAGAGAGAGAGAGAGAGAGAGAGAGAGAGAGAGAGAGAGAGAGAGAGAGAGAGAATGGTAATAGCTCTTTTATACAGTTACAAAAACATATTAAGGCATGCGTCTTCTCACTGTAGATTTAGAGCTGTAAGAGAACAATGCCTTCAAGAATTGGCAACTTACTTGAATGGAATACTACTTGACTATCACGTGGTAGATGATCCTCCCCTTGTGGATTCCATCACAAGTAGTTTATAGGATGCTCAAGATTATCACTTGGCAGGTAATCCCCAGCCCTTGTGAATTCCATCACCAGTTTTTTAAAAGTGGCTTGATTATCACGTGGCAGGTAATCTCTTTCCCCCCCTCCCCACCCTGTGAATTCCATCACCAGTTGCTGAAAAGTGGCTCAAGATCTTCTCACAATTGCAGGATTTATTTAAAAGATGCTGAAGACCTTCTCCCAATTTCAGGAGCCATGTTCACTCGCACTGCGGAAGTCGACTTTCCTCAGACGGGCCATCACTTATTCGTACACCAGAGATTCAAGGTTAGTTTAGGCGTGATATTAAGCTAAAGTTAATACATAACAACTCAGGATGATTTGAGATTTACACAGGAAACTTAAATGATCCAAATCAAAACTCGTGCCTTTTGGAAGGGTAGTATATAGTTTCTAATCATTTCAGTTTAAGCCAAATTTGCATTGAAACATTCAGGTCTTCTTCTTCTTCGGTTTCATCTTTGTCCATTTCTTTATGGGGTGTCTGTTTCCTACCGGCCCTCTTTCTCCACCTTCCTATGTCCAATGCATCCTGATTTCTTAATGAACCTTTTTTCTCAAACATGGCATTTGTTTTCATCCTTCCATCTGAACTTTCTAGCTATCCTCTTCTTCTTCTTCTCCTTTCTCCACCTTCATACTCTTCAGAACCCTTTTTTGCACACATGTTCTTGCTCTCTCTTCTTTCCTGGGCCCTCTTCGATAATTCCCTAATTCCCTTTTTTTAATTGTTCCCCTGATAAATAAATTTCTGATCCTATCTTTTCTTGTCATTCCACATATCAATTTAATACAATAAACAAAAGACTAAGATGAGCCACATCTCACTCCTTCTGTAAATGGTCATTTGACTTGCCATCTCTTTCGTAATTTAGAAAAAAGAAAAAAGTATAGCCTTAGAATACTGCAGGATGTGCATATAATTCGTTTCTGTTCTCCGGTCTTTTTGTCCAACCACTGCAACTTACTCATTTCACTGTCTTAAGGTAGAAAGTGTCTTAATGCTTGACGTTTTTGTAATTTTGCCCATTTTGCTTTTTAGCCTTTTACTCTACCTTTCTTCCATCTTGCTGTGCAACAACTCCACCTCCTCTTCTGAATAATAATAATAATATAATAATAATCTAAATAATAATAATAATAAATTAATAATAATAATAATAATAGATAATAATAATAATAATAATAATAATAATTAATAATAATAATAATAATAATATGTTTTATTGCAAGTAATTGCTGCCTCAGCTGTATTGATTTTATATAGGTTCTTATCTATTTTCTTCATATTTTTTTCTCTTAGAGAAAACAATAGAGAAAAACCTATATAAAACAAATGGAGCTACGGCACCAATTACTTTCAATAAATCATGTTTAAAAGAGGGTTTACTTCCAGCATACAACAATAATAATAATAATAATAATAATAATAATAATAATAATCATTGTCTTCAGTACTAAATGGCTGGAAATGTCATAGTATTTGGCTTCAAAACCCAATTTTCATAAATCATATTCATCATATATCATGTCATTCAGAGGCGATACAAAATATTGTGAGATGGCTGTTCTTTCATCAGACTAGTAAAGTGGACGTGTAAATGAATCATTTATGAATAATTATGAATTATCATTATCACATTATCTCTCATCCTCCTCCACATCTCCCCCACAGGGACTAGACGTGTTCAACAGCGTGCAAGTGAACACCGAAATCACTGGTTCCGTTCCAACCGTCCCACTGGGTTCCAAAATAGAAATGGACGCTTTCAATGAAGAGTACACTAGAGTTAAACCAGGTAAAGTTGAAATGTTTGAGAGAACATCTGGAAATAATTGATCCCTGGTCCCTCTTTCCCTTCCGAGAGCAACCAGATTCGCTGAACAGCAACAGCGCCAGTGTGCGGTAAATGTGCCTCACTCGTCGAACTTCTCCAACAAAGTTCCAGAGGTCCTTTATTCCTCCTCACACCGCTGGACTGTGGAACAGCCTCCCAGAGGATGTCGTGTGATTGGAGCTTCAGAAGTTCAAGCCAAGATGTAGTGCGTTACTACTCAAATAATACTATTCTCTTTGCATTTTAATATATTTTCATCTATCTATTAATTAATTTTTTCTTTTTAATAAGTGGGATATCTTCTTTCTGCATTTCCCTTTATCTTCTCTAACTTCTGCGTAATGAACATCATATTCTTTGGAAGCTTGAATTTCAAGTCAATGGCGCCTTTAGTGGGCTTGTTCCATGTGAATAGGGTTCATCTACTGAATAATAATAATAATAATAATAATAATAATAATAATATAAGTAATAAAATAATAATAATAATAATAATAATAATAATAATAATAATGACAACAACAACACTTTAGCCTCAGTCTGGCTTACTGGCATGCTGTCTGGTCTGGAACTAACTACCTCTACCTCTTAAACTCAAGTCTGGCTCTGGTAGGCTGTGAGCTCTCTATTTCCCAACTAATTTCTCCAATAACCTCTCCCTCTCGGTTGTTCCAGGTCAGATCAGGGCCAGGTCAAGTCGAGTTTTTCGCCTCCAGGGACAAACAATCGACACGCCCTTCACAGTCGAAACTACCATCGACTTCGACGAGTGTCGCTGGAGACCCAAATCCAACGATCTGAACACTGTCAGACTCAAGGTAATTTTGTATATCAGGTGTTTCTGGAATTATTTTAATTCTATTCAATAATTTATTAATAAGATTATTTTAAGTCTTGTTATTGATGTCGAATGAACACCATCGAATTTAGAGTCAATTTTGGTTTGTTCCACATGAATAGCGCTCGTATTCTGAATAATAATTAATAATAATAATAATAATACAATAATAATAATATAATAATAATAATAATAATAATAAGAATAATAATAATACTAATAATACATAATAATAATAATAATAATAATAATAATAATAAATACATGTGATTAAATAAATAAATGAAATATTGTAATAGCCTACCCTTATTCAATAAACGTTTTCTATATTGACGAAGCTTTAATTCTAGATCAAAGAAAATAGCTATTGTTGGTAAACTATGTTATATTTTCGCTCACTAACCATACCCATATTTTCCTCGGTAAAATTTAATTCCATTAACGAAAAGCACACTTTGCTTGAGAATAATCAAATAAATCATACAAATAAATATATTTTAATTTTTTTCGACATAAGGCATCATTTTCAGGTTAAAGTACTTTTCCTTTATTGAGGAAAATAAAAAAAGGCAAATAAAAGAAGCAGAACTATAATTAAAGTGTAAAATATAGTCTCTATGTTTTAGTGGTTAGACCTATACATAACTGATTAGCTCAAATAAATAAAATAAGTTCCAGTAGACTTTTAAAGCCAGTAATGAAATAAAATGTTCACAGATAAATAGGAAAAACTCGCGAGTACTTGATTTAAAAACAAAATCTCTTAAGTAAAGATACCTACTATACCAATTGACAACACTGATAAACAATTGAAGAGCGCAAAACGCCGCAAAGAATGCCGTAGTCCCCTTGAATAAGTGCTGGTAAGAGGTTGGTTTACGATTGTTGCGATGAAAGTGCCCCAGCGTCTATGGGTACAAGTGGTGTGCAGATTTAGCACAGGAAATGGGAAGTTTGTTGACACAAGCGACTCCGTAAACATCAAGATGGCGTCAATCTTCGAAACATTTTTAGTTGTAAGTAAAAATTTCTAAAGCGTTTTGGTGAGATTTCCACTGCCGTAGCCACCCTTTTCACTACCCTCTGTTTAAATCTTAAAATTTGGCCTTAATTTCTAACTTTGGAGAAAATACTTACTTCGAAAGGAGAGTAGAGGTCTTTAGCTCCGTTTCTCACCAACAACAAGTCGCGACTGATGCCCATCTCCGGTGTCAGGACGCGTTATAATGTAATTTTTCGGAGGGTGGCAAGCGTTGAATGTAGGTGGCCTGTTTGGCCTGCTGTGATGTTTTATCCTAAGCCTATCAGTGAAAATCTCCATATTTTCAGGTTGCCGAGAATATCTTCATTCAGTACGACGCTCCAGAGCAGATCGTCCGTTATGCTCTTTCTGCCAAGGTTGCCCCACTCGAAGGTAGGTCTAAATGAATTTGATTTTCAATAGGCCTAGTTGTGAACGTTTTTAGTCTAGGATTGATATTTTAATCTCTCACCTTTCACATCTGCATTCACTGTCTTCCAAGTCACTTTATGTTTATCTCTAAAGTCCCCTGTTTGTACTTACACTAATACTTCATCGGTTTACATCCCTTTTCCACTCATTTCTTGTCCTTTATTCCTCACACCGTTGGACTGTGGAACAGCCTCCCTACTGAGGATATAGTGCAATCTCTTTTCCTACTAACTGATCTCCTCTTTCTCTTATTTCCCATTACCTTCTGTCACTTTTTTCGAACGGTCACCATGTTACTCTTTGGAAGCTTGAATTTCAAGTCAGTGGCCCTTGTGGTGGGGTTGTTCCATATGAATATGGTTCGTCTTCCCTGAATTAATTCTGAATAATAATAATAATAATCATAATAATAAAATAATAATAATAATAATAATAATAATAATAATAATAATAATAATAATAATAAACTGAAAGAGATGGCAGAAAAAAGGCTAAGAAGCAAGAAAACAAGGGAGGAACTCAACGAGAAATACAAAGTACAAGAAAGGGGATTAAACAACACAATAGAAAATGTAAAACAGAGGCTTAAGGCCAAAGCACATAAGATCCAACGGTACATGAACAGGAATAAGGGATACCAACAGAACAAACTATTCGGAACCAACCAGAAAAGACACTACAGCCAACTAAGAGGGGAAGACAACCACCCAGAAAATTCCCGAAGCCGAACCAAGTAAGAGACTCTGGGAAAACATATGGAGCAATCCGGTATCACACAACAAACATGCAACATGGCTCCAGGAAGTCAAGGAAGAAGAAACAGAGAGAATAAACAAAGATTCACAGACATCACGACAGACACAGTCAGACACCAACTAAAGAAAATGCCAAACTGGAAAGCCCCAGGTCCCGATGAAGTCCATGGATACTGGCTCAAAAACTTCAAGGCCCTACACCCACGAATAGCAGAACAACTCCAGCATTGTATCTCAAATCACCAAGCACCCAAATGGATGACCACAGGAAGAACATCCTTAGTACAAAAAGACAAGAGTAAGGGAAATATAGCCAGTAACTACAGGCCTATCACCTGCCTACCAATAATGTGGAAGTTACTAACAGGTATCATCAGTGAAAGGCTATACAACTACCTAGAGGAGACAAACACCATCCCCCACCAACAGAAAGGCTGCAGAAGGAAGTGTAGGGGCACAAAAGACCAGCTCCTGATAGACAAAATGGTAATGAAGAACAGTAGGAGAAGGAAAACCAACCTAAGCATGGCATGGATAGACTATAAGAAAGCCTTCGACATGATACCACACACATGGCTAATAGAATACCTGAAAATATATGGGGCAGAGGAAAATACCATCAGCTTCCTCAAAAATACAATGCGCAACTGGAATACAATACTTACAAGCTCTGGAATAAGACTAGCAGAGGTTAATATCAGGAGAGGGATCTTCCAGGGCGACTCACTGTCCCCACTACTCTTCGTAGTAGCCATGATTCCCATGACAAAAGTACTACAGAAGATGGATGCCGGGTACCAACTCAAGAAAAGTGGCAACAGAATCAACCATCTGATGTTCATGGACGACATCAAGCTGTATGGTAAGAGCATCAAGGAAATAGATACCCTAATCCAGACTGTAAGGATTGTATCTGGGGACATCAGGATGGAGTTTGGAATAGAAAAATGCGCCTTAGTCAACATACAAAAAGGCAAAGTAACGAGAACTGAAGGGATAAAGCTACCAGATGGGAGCAACATCAAACACATAGATGAGACAGGATACAAATACCTGGGAATAATGGAAGGAGGAGATATAAAACACCAAGAGATGAAGGACACGATCAGGAAAGAATATATGCAGAGACTCATGGCGATACTCAAGTCAAAACTCAACGCCGGAAATATGATAAAAGCCATAAACACATGGGCAGTGCCAGTAATCAGATACAGCGCAGGAATAGTGGAATGGACGAAGGCAGAACTCCGCAGCATAGATCAGAAAACCAGGAAACATATGACAATACACAAAGCACTACACCCAAGAGCAAATACGGACAGACTATACATAACACGAAAGGAAGGAGGGAGAGGACTACTAAGTATAGAGGACTGCGTCAACATCGAAAACAGAGCACTGGGGCAATATCTGAAAACCAGTGAAGACGAGTGGCTAAAGAGTGCATGGAAGAAGGACTAATAAAAGCAGACGAAGACCCAAATATACAGAGACAGGAGAAAGACAGAAAGAACAGAGGACTGGCACAACAAACCAATGCACGGACAATACATGAGACAGACTAAAGAACTAGCCAGCGATGACACATGGCAATGGCTACAGAGGGGAGAGCTAAAGAAGGAAACTGAAGGAATGATAACAGCGGCACAAGATCAGGCCCTAAGAACCAGATATGTTCAAAGTACGATAGACGGAATAAACAACTCTCTCCCATATGTAGGAAGTGCAATACGAAAAGTGAAACCATAAACCACATAGCAAGTGAATGCCCGGCACTTGCACAGAACCAGTACAAAAAGAGGCATGATTCAGTAGCAAAAGCCCTCCACTGGAGCCTGTGCAAGAAACATCAGCTACCTTGCAGTAATAGTGGTACGAGCACCAACCTGAAGGAGTGATAGAAAACGATCAGGCAAAGATCCTCTGGGACTATGGTATCAGAACGGATAGGGTGATACGTGCAAACAGACCAGACGTGACGTTGATTGACAAGGTCAAGAAGAAAGTATCACTCATTGATGTCGCAATACCATGGGACACCAGAGTTGAAGAGAAAGAGAGGGAAAAATTGGATAAGTATCAAGATCTGAAAATAGAAATAAGAAGGATATGGGATATGCCAGTGGAAATCGTACCCATAATCATAGGAGCACTAGGCACGATCCCAAGATCCCTGAAAAGGAATCTAGAAAAACTAGAGGCTGAAGTAGCTCCAGGACTCATGCAGAAGAGTGTGATCCTAGAAACGGCACACATAGTAAGAAGAGTGATGGACTCCTAAGGAGGCAGGATGCAACCCGGAACCCCACACTATAAATACCACCCAGTCGAATTGGAGGACTGTGATAGAGCAAAAAAAAAAAAAAAAAAAAAAAAAAAAAAAAAAAAAATAATAATAATAATAATAATAATAGTAATAATAATAATAATAATAATAATAATTTTTATTTTTATTTTTCTAATTTATTCCTGACTTTCCAGAGACTGACCCATGTGTAGAAGGTCGACAGGAATGCGGCCAGAACAGCCAGTGTGTTGTTGATGGCGACACTTTCAGGTACTATATTTCTCTATATGAAATGTAATTTGTAAATGGATTGTCAACATATTTCTAACACCAGGCTTCACGGTATCTTAGTATGTTGTATCAGCTTTTGTAGATGACTACATACTGCAGTTGATCAATAGTCTCATGCTCCAAGATTGTCTAATACTTGAGAGCATTAAAAGACTACATACTGCTAGACTCAAGTCTCATAATTCTAAGAAATAAACTTATCTTAAAACTAATATGTATATATTTCTATACTCTGTTTTTTTCCATCTGTCCGCCCGCCTACGGTGTTTGCGTATGGTAACACTGCGTCCCTGGCTTTAGATGGTTACGCTATTTGTAAGTTTTAGGTAAATAAAAGGATATCTGGGTACATTTGCAACTGAAAAGTGTTTTAATAATTTACTGTTTGCGAATTACACCGTTAATATTCGAAATAGGATATTGTTATTATTATTGAATGTAAGCTGAATGTAACTATCTAAAGCCCGGGACGCAGTGTTACCATAAGCAAACACCGTAGGCGGGTGGACAGATGAAATAAAAACGAGTATAGTTCGTTCATATTCTTAAGCAGTATTAACACAATGTTAACGATCTTGGATCCCCAGATGCGTGTGTGAACGTGGCTATGAGGAAGTGTATGATGCGACGTTGAACGAAGCAATTTGTCTGGACATCAATGAGTGTGACACCGGTCGAGACAATTGTCACCTGGATGCCATTTGCGTCAATTCTCCTGGGAGCTTTGCCTGCACCTGCAGACATGGATTCACTGGGGATGGGTTCACCTGTACAAGTAAGTCTAATGAGGAAGCGTAAATAGGTCTAAAGAGGGATTGCAAGTAAGTCTAATGAGACATTACAGTTAGGTCTAAATGAGACATTACAGATAAGTCTAATAAGACATTACACGTTAGACTAATGAGACATTACAGGTATGTCTATTGAGGCATTGCAGGGAGGTCTAATAAGACAGTACAGGTAAGTCTAATGAGACATTACAGGCAGGTCTAAAGAGACATTGCAGGTAGGTCTAATAAGACATTACACATTAGTCTAATGAGACATTACAGGCAGGTCTAATGAGGCATTACAGTTAGGTCTAAAGAGACACTATAGATAGGTCTAATGAGAAATTACAGATAGGTCTTATAAGACATTTCACGTTAGTCTAATAAAAAATTACAATTAGTTCTATTGAGGCATTGCAGGGAGGTCTAATAAGACATTACAGGTAGGTCCGATGAGATATTACAGGCAGTTCTAATGAAGCATTACATGTTAGTCTAATGAGACATAACAGGTAGGTCTAATGAGACATTACAGTTAGGTCTAAAAGGACATTACAAGTAAGTCTACCGAAACATTCCTATCTGTCATCTCCAAAAAAAACAAATAAAATTGACGATCATCTGTGATTTCTAGTCAATTTCAAAATTTTTCTTTCTATATAGTAATATTCAAATGCTTGAATTTCTGCAGCATATAAATGATAACTTAAACCTTTCCTCAGAATAAAATGAGCCTACCAGACCCAAGCTACAATAACAATGACTATTATCTAGTATTATTTATTAATAATTTTCTTTTCCCTTCCGTTACTAATTCCGAATGGATGTCATATTATTCTCTGGAAGCTTGAATTTCATGTCAATGACCCCTTTGGTGGGCTTGTTCTATATGGACAGGGTTCATCTTCTGTATAATGATAATAATAGTACTATCATACTCTCAAAATGTCTTATTTGCATCGAGAGTCACTATGAAGTGACATTTCACCTTAGTACTATCTGCAAATATTTGTGTTTGAATGATATTACATGTCCTATTAACACAAACACATGAATTTCCTTTTTTCCTTTTCATCTCCCTCTGCAGGAGAAGCGAGCTGTGAAGGAGTTCCTTGCGATCCAAATGCTGTTTGCGACCTTAGGGGAACAGTACCGCGGTGTACCTGTCGCCCTGGCTTCACCGGAGACGGTTTCTTCTGCTCCAAGGACCAAGGTGAGAATCCTACGCCATTTCATATTGGATATAGGATCTTACTTGGATAATGTTTTGCAGTCTGTCATTAAAGTGATTCGGGGACTTATTATTTCACCTTGATGATAGTTTTATACATCCCAAGTTAAATTTTTCAGCACATTGCTAGGGACTGGAACATTATTGAGATCTTGTGATGATATCTTTTAATTTTCTATTTTCATATATGTATACATATATATACAATTGTGTTCTGATTCTAGATTCTTACTAAACTGTAGATTTTCCAGTATAATGAAACAGGGGCCAAGGTGAATAGATCAGAAGAATCCCTGATTATTTAGAACAGGCAAAAGGAAATCTGTTGGCAGTAGATGGATTGTCATTAAACTGCTACTTCAAATATAACTCAGATTTACTTGCAATGGACGTCAGGCAATGTAAAAAAGATACTGAATATCACCTCACAGGAGGACCTTCCGTGGATGAACAGAGAGACTGCATAGATAACAATATCTGCAGCCCGTACGCAGACTGCCTCTACGATGATGCTGTACGTGGATTCCGCTGTGCCTGTTTCCCAGGCTACAGTGGAGATGGAGAAACCTGTACGCCAGATGGTCAAAGAGGTTAGTAATAGGATTATTAGCTTAGAGTTCTTAGGAAGTAAACGGCAGAAGTTATTTGTTGTTATACAAATACTGTATAGTCCTTTGTGCCTGCTACTGTAGAAGCTATTAGTTTATGGACGATTACTTGCTGCCACTGGTGGGAAAGCAGATTCATGTCAAGAGCTTTCCTTTGAAGAACAAGCCCGTTTTCCCTACACAGTTTTATTCTCCTCGAAACCAAATTTCAGGCAATTCTGTCTTTGGGGCCTTCCAGATTTTTTGTTGCAACCCAAGCTCATGTTTCCATTTCAAAGGTAGTTTTATAACCAACTGTATTGTAAACAATCCTGTTACTGCTGTCTTAGGTTTAGAATCTCTTCTATAATCATCTGGCTAGAAATGTTTCCAGTTGCCAACATTACCTTTGCCTTCTGCTGTTGTCACAAAATCTGAAGGATTTTAAACTGT
Organism: Macrobrachium nipponense; assembly: GCF_015104395.2. NCBI lineage: Eukaryota > Metazoa > Arthropoda > Malacostraca > Decapoda > Palaemonidae > Macrobrachium > Macrobrachium nipponense. The sequence continues at coordinate 77,373,895 of NC_087206.1, forward strand.
GCTACAAGTGATGGAAACCCCTTTACCAACTAACTCAAGTCCTCTGTAAAGGAGGCTTTACATCACAGCACTCTGAGTAGTTCCATACACCTCATTGCAAAGCATAAACGTTCTGTTCAGATTAGAACAATCTAAATGTCTCTCTCCCGGGCACAGAGAGTTGTGGCACTGCGAGGAACTGCTCGCCATACGGAGTCTGTTCAGATTAGATTAGAACAATCTAAAAGTCTCTCTCCCGGGCACAGAGAGTTGTGGCACTGCGAGGAACTGCTCGCCATACGGAGTCTGCTCGAAGAAGAACACTGGGTACGTCTGCGAGTGTCTCCCCGGATTCACCGGAGACGGTTACACTTGTGACGTGTCCTCCTCGGTGACGCTACCGCCTCTGCAGCCTCCTTATCAACCCGAAGACCCTTATCCCCCTTATCATCACACTCCAGATGATTCGAGGCTACCCTACGAAACTCCTCAAGAGCCGTATCCCCAGGATCCTTACCAACAACCTGGTCACCGTCGACCCCGGCCACCTTATCAGCAGCCCGATGACACTTATGATACTTACCAAAGGCCAGAAGAGATACCAGAGTATCCTTTGCCTGAGGAACAACAGCCTGGCGAAGGGCAAGGCTCAGATAGTGGGGTAAGTGTTGTGAGATGAGTCGTATATGATAAGTTCTTTCCGTAGGTTATCTTGTCGATGGTAAACTTTACTAACATGATGTAACAGGATTCTTCTACAGTGACTGTTTCAATGTTCATATTTTAACTCCTGTGTTTGATTTGAACCATTTTGCAGGTTAATATTTAGAGGGCAATCTTTAGTATCTTGGTGCAGGAGGAAGTGTGTACATTACGTTGAAGGTCTTAAAAGATGAACATGGCTGTAGTTATTAGTTTTTGGTGATGCACAAACACACACATGAAATGAACATTTGTTTTGTCCACTGAAACCTACATATGCTGCCATGATTTGAATCTGGAGCTAACACTGAAATCTATGAATGGTCCACTTTGAACTACAGTGCTGAAATGGCATGTCATCGCATACCGAGATTTCTTAAAGCAACTTTATGAATCTAAATCTCTATCTTCTTCTGCTTCCAGTGGTCAGAACCCCAGTGCCTCTTTGGAGCTTGTTGGTGTCCAGGCACACTCCAGTACAACATTATCCACAATCGCTGTGAGCCTTCCAGCTCCCAGAGATCTGGTAAGACTTATAAGCAAGTCCTGAATAAGATTTTCTGATTCTCTTCCTCCTATACAATATCTTACAGCATCCAAGCCGTTTCATAACGGTGATAATATTTAGTTATTCTTATTACTGATCATAGCATTTGAGCCATTTTCCGTTTAGCAGTGTCTGATATTAGAAAAGTTAATTTTTCTTTTTATAAAGATGTAATTGTGCTACTGCCCTATACTGCTTCGCTTCGCCTATTGCAAACTCACAACTGCTTCCTAGTTTTGAACAAAAGTCTTTCATGGAATGCAAAATGTTGTGGAAAAGAGATATTATGTGTATGGCATAAGAAAAAATGACAGGGCTATGCAAATATAGTCCGAGAATGTGGGTTCAAGTAAGAGTTAAAAATAGATTTCAGGAAGTCCTAATCTGCGCTTTGATGGTTTTAAAGGCAGAAAGAGGGTGATTGTGCTTTCTGATTTATATGCACTAATAGGTGACAGAGAAAGCAATAACAATATTGGTAGGTATGAAGTTTCTAAAGTAAATATGGTATATAGGTATTATATATATATATATATATATATATATATATATATATATATATATATATATATATATATATATGTGTGTGTGTGTGTGTGTGTGTGCGTGTGTGAACAATACATATATGTGCATAAAATATAATACTATATATATATATTATATATATATAGATATATATATATATATATATATATATATATATTATATATGGATATATATATATATATATATATAGATATATATATATATATATATATATATATATATATATATATCTATATCTATATATATATATATATATATATATATATATATATAGATAGATATATATATATATCTATATATATATATATAGATATATATATATATCTATATAGATATATATATATATATATATCTATATATATATATATATATATATATATATATATATATATATATATATATATATATATATCGGTAATCAGCAGGGTCCATCAAACACAAAAAAGTCCATGGATTATTACAAAAACGTTTCCCACATAACTCAGTGCATCTTCAGTCTGTAAGATTAAAACATACTCATTAAAAATATTATAAATAACATTGAAATGTAAATAAAAACATAAAAAATTGAAAAAACTTAAGAATTAACTTTACTTTAAAAAACCATCACAAGAATGTGTCAAAAGTAAAGGAGAGACCCAGTGCCTAACAACCTGTTAGAGTGGAGAAGGAAGAACGAATGACCAAGACTGCAGAGTCGCAGACCTACCCAAGACTTTAGTTATGCTAGATATAGAGGAGCAGCAGATACGTTGGAGTTTAAAGACGGAACCAGCCGTTTAATGTATAAAGACTCAAGGGTGGTGAGGTAGTTACTGTGGCTTGTACTACCAATAATAGAAAAATGTTTCTTATCAACTTGAATCCTGCATATGGACGCATGGTTCCTAATATTAGAGAATTCAGGTTTGCTAATTCTCTGTCCCGTTCTGAAACTATATCCCAGGTGACTGCAATATCTCATCTGCAACAACCTTCGGCAAGAACCAACATAAATACCGGGACATCCTGGGCACTTAAATTTATAAATAATGTTGGATCTCATGAAGGTCGGCAGTTTGTCTTTGTGGTTGAAAAATGTGCAAGTCTTAAGAGGATTGATAGGGATAAGATGCATAATAAGGCAGCCAAACTCTAGTTCGATAATGCGTTTCACTTCACTCAAGAACTTATTATCTGAGATAAAAGGGATGGTAGCGAATAGTTTCTTCTTTTCGACGTTGTAAGAGGGGGTTGGCTTAAAAAAATTTTGAAAGCAGTCTGTTAATAATCTTATAAACCAAATTGTCTGGTTATGAGTTCTGTGAAAAGAAACTTACTAAAAACTATTTCATTGTGAAAAAGTGACCAGCTTGAAGAGTAACGGATAGCCCTGTAAACCATATTGTAAATGGAGTTCAATTTAAAACTCTTAAAACATGTACTATAAAAATCTTTGGCAAATCCTGTGTACGATTTTTTCCTGCATACCGACGTGCATTCTCCATTATCTCTACTGACTCTAATGTCTAAGAAAGGCAGAGAGTTGTTACTTTCATTTTCCATAGTAAATTTCATATTTTGATGTGTGTTGATATAATCAAGAAACATCTTATTTTGCCAGGACTCTTTGAATAACACGAAAGTGTCATCGACATATCATCTATAGTATGTGGGCTTACACACATCTGGGCAGTTTGTTAAAAAAGTTTCCTCTAAAGAAGACATACAAATGTTAGCAAAAACAGGTCCCAAAGGAGAACCCATAGGAAATCCATCGATCTGCGAGAAAAGTTGACCGTTAAAAACAAACGTAGAGTCTTGCACAGCAAGCTCGAGAAGCGTCTTGAAGAGTTGTCTGTTAAAACCATTAAAAGTTATATGATCTTCGAAAAAAATTTATCTAAAATAATCTTAATAGTTTCATTTAAAGGAACATTTGTAAAGAGAGATTCTACATCAACACTGGTCATATGTAGATCACCATCCCGTAAAACTATTTGTTCTTGAAACTCATATCCAGTTTTTAGTGTGAAATGGTTATAAGCAAAATCGTTTTATATATTATATATATATATATATATATATATATATATATATATATATATATATATATATGTATGTATATATATATATATATTTATTTATATATATATGTATATATATATACATATACATACATACATATTATATATATATATATATATATATATATATATATATATATATATATATATATATATATATATATATATATATATACGTACCTGCTGCTCCTCCTATTATCTAATCTTACGCATAAATGACGTATTGGGGAGGTCTGCAGTCTTGGTCATTCGTTCTTCCTTCTCCACTCTAACAGGTTGTTAGGCACTGGGTCTCTCCTTTACTTTTGACACATTCTTGTGATGGTTTTTTAAAGTAAAGTTAATTCTTAAGTTTTTTAAATTTTTTTATGTTTCTATTTACATTTTAATGTTATTTATAACATTTTTAATGAGTATGTTTTAATTTTACAGACTGAAGATGCACTGAGTTATGTGCGAAACGTTTTTGTAATAAACCATGGACTTTTTTTGTGTTTGATGGACCCTGCTGATTACCGATATGTTATATATATATATATATATATATATATATATATATATATACATATATATATATGTATTTGTAATATATATATAATTCTTGAACTAGCCCTACTCTCCTGAATCATTTAAGCTCTCAGAACTTGGAGAACCACCTTCCTTGAAAACAAGGACAGAAAGACGAGTCAGCAATTGTTAATAGTATTTCCTTTTTCATTTTCTCTCTCCGATTGAAGGTAAGTTCAAGACAAAGGTTCTTTGGTTCATGACTAGGATAAGCAAAGCGAAGGAACAATAGCTTGGGAACTCTGTCGACTACCAGTGTCTAATCTTGTGTGTGTCCAGTCTAAATTTCCCTCTATGTATGGCTATTCATTAACCATCTCCTACTCTAGGGCAACCTTAGTTAATAAAGATACTATTAAAACAATAACTATTAACCTCAACATATACTAGAAGTTCAACACAGACCCTAGATACCTCTAGTACGAAAAAAATTGAAATATTTACTCCTAGTGAATAATCTCAATCGTTGTGAAAAACGCCTCTGAGTACGGTTAATGTGGTCGTTATCACAAATCCTGGATGCTGCACAAATCAAATAAGAAGAACGAACAGCAATAATAACATACCAAACTGTAGTTTTCATTTTAACATGAAGCAACAATCTTACACATTAAGAGGATGAAGCAAAATGGATATTTACTTCCTAACACTACGGCCACACTATTGTCAAACATCGTTATACAAAGATCTCTGGGGTTCCTCCGTGAAAGATAAGTGAAGGCAAATACTGAGAATGCTTTTCCAGTCTTGTGTTTCCGGCAAATGCTTGATGATTGGGCGCACTTGCCTCGTTAGGGTCTGCTTGGATCAGCAAACGTGAGCTGCTTTTTTTTTTGCCACCTCGTGCATGGGTTGCTTTTCTCTACTCTGTGAAAGTCTCTAATTAAAGCTGCCTCTAATTATGCGGTTATCTCTCATGTCTGTTATCTTTTCCTTTTGGTTATTACCTGCTTCACTGGCTGAGACCAGAAGATGCGCCACTGAAAATGACGGGAGAATGACTGAGCCCTCAATCTAACAGTTTGAGTCTAGGAAAGGTTTCATAGTCCCAGGAATGGAGCTGATGAATGAACGTTATCCAAACTAATACATTTGTGAATGAACATAATTGAAGGTCCCAGTATAACTTGCATGAATCCTTGCACTTACCTAACACTATCTTATGGCACCATCCGGCTTCCCACCCGAGTCTTCTTCTGTCCTCCAGTCCACCTAAAAAAGGACACATTTCTGGAGCAATGGGCTCCTTGTATGGCTCTAGTTTTGTTTACTTGCATATTGATGGACCACTACCCAATAAGAAGTAGGAGAAATAGAAGCACGCCCTCTGCCATCCTGCTTCGCTGGGAAATGTATCTGTACCCTGGGGTACGCCTATGACAACCTGCGCCACGAATGCCGAGCGGACCACACGCCTGGTTATGACTACAGCATCAAAGGAGGAGGGCATAGAGTCAGGGGTAAAACATATACGGAATATTACAATTGCTTCTTACATTGTGTTCATGGCGACAAGAATTTTTAAAAAATTTTTATTTGCGAATTGTTTCTTTTGTCATTCGTTGCTTTTCTGATTTATTGTGCCCCACTCAGATCATGATTTCTGCCTCGCTATGAGGGTTACTGAGCCAGTTCTTAGAACTGAGGATTCCATTGTCTGACGACTAATGCTAATGCTAGTTTCCTTGTCAAATTCAAAAGTTCGTCCATCCGAGTGTTAACAGACATCCACAAAAGATTTGATAGGAAATTTCTCTTACAAGGCTCAGAACTTTTTGTTATTTACCTTCCTCTTCTTGCTCTGTAATGTTGGGTAAAGTAGTAGAAGTTCCCCAAAATTGCCTCCTATAATAAGTCTGGCCATCATCAAAGATTGTTTTATACATAAAATCACTAAATGGAGATGTTGGAACATCTATATTTATTCTCGCTTGAGGCCTAGAAGAGCAGACCTCAAAACCAGAGTCATGGAAGCATCGTGTTGCTCGAAGTCAGGCCAACTTTTAGGTAATTCTCTTCAGGCGAACAAGAAAGAGGAGGCGCTTGATGATAATGATTGCTGATTCTTAGTCAAGCTAGGTACTCACTTCAGATTTAATGCGCAATCCATAAATCTGAGCAATTGTGTAGTAAAGTTACTGTATTGGTGGGTGAATACACAGACGCTGTACCAACCAGAATTCAGGCTAGCAAAGGCAATGGCCAATGTTCCTTCCCTCTCTGCAGAATATTAGTGAAACATTTTCGTGTATACGTATATCATTCCTTTGAATTTTCAAGTAGATAGGAACATTTTCTCATGGCTTATGATCCCCATGCATGCAGTTTAACACCTTTTCCCTCTTATTACCATTACTGAAGAATCTAAGGCACACTCAATTTACGTTCAGCTGATCGACTATTTGACTTTAAACTTCAGGTATTAAGAGGTGTTCTGGTAGTTGACTGTATGAATACTAGACTCACTTTATCTATGCATTTTTTTTTTTAGTAAATTAATTGGAGATAAAGCGTCCACATGTCATAAACATGTTACATAAATCTGTCAAAAGCATTATAAAAACAAGTCAGCAGTAAGTGGACACCGAACCTTTGGTAAAAGCCGCGTAGTAATTGTATAAAGCACTAGTTGGAGCTACCAATAGATCGTGGAGTAGCTATCAACCTGGTTGTGATGTGTATGCAATAAGTTGACGACGTGTGTCTATGTGTTTTTTCTTGTAGTGTGGACGAACCCTAATAAATTTCTCATTATAGGGGTCATTACCATACTGCATCCGTTGTATACCCCTAGCACTAACGTTTGTTTTGTCTTTGGCAAATCTTAACATTAACTCAAAGAATAGGCCTAATACTGTAAGTTTCCAACACTCAATGGAAACTGTTGTTGTGTAAGCAACGTTCTCATAAGCTAATTCACGTCAGCAGCATTCATCTAAGGGCGTCTCCACACCACAGCACTACCAATTAGTCGTTAACTTAACTTCAACCTGTTTGTGTTATTGCTGACAAGCGTATGACGCGTTTAACTCTACTAGCGTGGACTCACCCTACAGGCGAACATCCGTTTCAGCCTCCATGCAAGTTGATGATAACATTATTTCTCTGTATCCCCGCAGCCTCTTGCAACGAAATAAACACCTGTCACCCGAATGCCCAGTGCGTGTACCAACCCTCCTCCAAGTCTTATTCCTGCGTGTGTGACGTTGGATACGAAGGTGATGGTCACTCTTGCAGCAGCAAAATAGGTAAGGCTGAGAAAACCGTTTCTGCTGATGAATATGTGGATGGAAAAAGAAACCCATAAGATTACCGAGTATAATTTGTTTACTTGTAAGTACTGACATAGTACTAACACTCGAGTACTTACAGACCATACCTGTGGCCCTTTCTCAAGAAATGTGGAGGTGGTCAGACTGGGTCAAGACCCTTGAGAAGACCCTTGAGAAAGGGTCACAGTTAGGGCCTGAAAGTACTCGAGTGTTATAGTTGTTTCACATCACTGGTGCATCTGATGTCTAGGCCAGTCCCTTACGACGCTCCTAATTGGCTGTTGATAAGCCAATCACGGGGCTGGAAACTCTCAGTCTCTCTCGAGAGAGTTCACATAGGCAAGATGTATGTTCCACTTCTCCTGAGGGATACGTCTTTCAAAAGCATCCCTCAGGAGAGGTGGCACATACACCTTGCCTATATGAACTCTCTCCAGAGACTGAGAGTTTCCAGCCCTGTCATTGGCTTATCAACAGCCAATCAGGAGCGTCGTAAGGGGCTGGCCTGGACATCAAATGCACGGCTGATGTGAATCTACTATAGTGCTATGTCAATACTTACAAGTAAACAAGTTATACTCGGTAATCTTGTGGGTTTCTGTCTCCATCTTCAGAAGGAAACTGGAAGAGGTTTTTGTTTGGTTCAATATGTGAATGTTTACGAACGATTGAATGTTGCTCGGGATGAGTTATGGTAGGGCGAATTAACCACAGAGAAACTACGAGAAAATAGCATCAGAAATACAAATGTAAATAGTAGATTATGCCATTCATTGAAGAAACATAACGTCAGAAAACGTCTTCATATATATACATGTACAATCACATAAATAAATACGTTCTTTGCTCACTGAATATACATACACACACACACACACACACACACACACACATATATATATATATATATATATATATATATATATATATATACTTTTGGGAAGATGCGTACATTTGAAAATAATTGATTTTTTATCTTAAGTATTTTCTTAAAAGGTTCTTTATTATGGCAAAAAGATACTATAATATATATATATATATATATATATATATATATATATATATATATATATATATATATATAATGAATACATATATATATATATATATATACACACATACAACTATGGATCTTTGAACCCCCCCCCCAAAAAAAATGAGGAAACACATCCATTTGAAAATCACGCATCTTCTCAATTATTATATCTTTCCAGATATCTCATGCGACAAGGTCAACATATGCCACTTCAATGCCCAGTGTGTGTATGATGACGCTGCCCTACAGCATGTATGCGTTTGTCAACAGGGGTACCAAGGGGACGGATTAGTCTGCACCCCACAGGGTAAGAATGATTAAAAGAAAATACAATCTTTGCATTATATTATTCGCATAATAGTGAACACAGTCAGCATCAAAGCTAAGGATTTTAATAATTCAAATGAGTAAATGGAAGCAAATTGTGACCAATTCTGTTTAGATATCTGTATTTTATTTTATTATTATTATTATTATTATTATTATTATTATTATTATTATTATTATTATTATTATTATTATTATTATTATTATTATTATTATTATTATTATTATTATTATGAGGGGTCCACAATAATAAAGATGTTAAAAGTTCGTGTATAATTTACAAACACTTTGTAAAAGGGATCGAAAGCTTTGACAAAGTATTAACATTTTTATTATTGTGGACCCCTTACAACATTGTATATACTCTTGTGAGAGAGAGTGTTTCCTTATTATTATTATTATTATTATTATTATTTTATTTTATTAATTATTATTATTATTATTATTATTATTCAGAAGTGATGAACCCTATTCATATGGAACAATTTCACCACAGGGGCCACTGACTTGAAATTGTTCAAGGTTCCTAAGACTATTGTGGTGTTCATTAGAAAGAAGTAAGAGGAAGTAAAGAGAAAAATACAGAAAGAAGAGATCTCTCTAATTAAAATTTAAAAAAAAAATCAATGAATTAATATACAAATAAAAATGTATTAAAATGCAAGGAGAAACACAAGTCGACTTTTATAATAGGCTCCCACAAAATGAATTCTGATGAAGACGGTGGAATATTGAGTAAATTATTAGTATTCATCCGCCCTCCAAATTGCAGCCCTCTAGCCTCAGTAGTTTTTATTCTATTTAAAGTTAGAGTTAGCCGTAATCGTGCTCCTGGCAACGATATAGGACAAGCCACCACCGGGCTTTGGTTAAAGTTTCGGTGGCCTTGATTACGCGCTGTAGCGGTTGATCAGGAAACTCGACTGCGCTGAAGACTCTTCGGCCGCATATTTCACTCGTTATCTCCTTCCAGACGAATGCAGCAGCATCCAGGACTGTGACGTGAATGCCCAGTGCCTCTACGAGAGCGTCAGCAGGCGGTACAAGTGCCAGTGCAACTCTGGATTCGAAGGAGACGGTCGAACTTGCACTCCTGAGAGAGGTTGGTGATGTGGGCTAATCTTCTTCTTCTTCTTCCCTCTGTGGCGTGCTTCTGCTTTGCTAGACCCTATTCTCCCTCAGGTCTCCTCTCACACAATCTCTCTTCCCATCTCTTTGTCGGTTCTTCTTCTTCTTCTTTTTCTTCTTCTTCTTCTTCTTCCCTCTGTGGCGTGCTTCTGCTTTGCTAGACCCTTTTCTCCCTCAGGTCTCCCCTCACACAATCTCTCCTTCCATCTCTTTCTCGGTCTTCTTCTTCTTCTTCTTCTTCTACCCAGCAAGATGTTGGTTACCTATAAATGACCCAGAAAGTCTTGAGGTACCTATAAATGCTCCAGCAAGATTTTGGTTGCTTATAAATGTCCCAGAAAGTCCCTCCTATTAAATGTTCAAAACAATCTTTGAGAGTACCTATAAATGTCCAGAAAGTCTTGTCCTATAATGTCCCAGAAAGTCTTTGCGTACCTATAAATGTCCCAGAAGGTCTTTGGGTACCTATAAATGTCCCAGAGGGTCTTTGGGTACCTATAAATGTCCCAGAAAGTCTTTGGGTACCTATAAATGTCCCAGAAAGTCTTTTGGGTCCTATAAATTGTGTCCTATATATGTCTTTGGATATAAATGTCCCCAGAAAGTCTTTGGGTACCTATAAATGTCCCAAAAAGTCTTTGGGTACCTATAAATGTCCCAGAAAGTCTTGGGAGACCTATAAATGTCCAAAACAATCTTTGAGGACCTATAAATGTCCCAGAAAGTCTTGGGGTGCCTATAAATGTCCCAGAAAGTCTTTGCGTACCTATAAATGCTCCAGAAAGTCTTTGGGTACCTATAAATGTCCCAGAAAGTCTTGAGATACCTATATATGTCCAAAACAATCTTTGAGGACCTATAAATGTCCCAGAAAGTCTTGGGGTGCCTATAAATGTCCCAGAAAGTCTTTGGGTACCTATAAATGTCCCAGAAAGTCTTGGGATACCTATAAATGTCCAAAACAATCTTTGAGGACCTATAAATATCCCAGAAAGTCTTTGGGTACCTATTAATGTTCCTGAAAGTCTTGGGATACCTATGAATGCCCCAGAAAGTCTTGGGGTACCTATAAACGCTCAAGCAAGATTTTGGATATCTATAAATGTCCCAGAATGTCTTGGGATACCTATAAATGTTCCAGAAAGTCTTGAGGTACCTATAAATGTTCCTGAAAGTCTTTGGATACCTATAAATACTCCAGCAAGAGATTGGCTATCTATAAATAGTAAATAGATCCAGAAAATGAATTGGAGACGAAGTACAGCGAGGTGCTGGACAGAAAGAAAGAAGATTGGAGCCGAGAAGGGAGATAAAGGAACGAAAGGTTAAAAAGTGGATGCAGCTAGCAGAAGAAAACATTGGCAATTACCCTTTAGTGATCACTGCATTGAGCCAATCTTTGCAAAGAAAATGTGAGAAAATGGACGTAGCAGGGATGAGAATGTTAATATGGATTTCTCTCGTTAAGAGGGAGGATAGGATTAGGAATGAGTACATAAACAGGGTCAACAAAGGTAGTTGAAATCACACAGAAAGTGCTAGAGGCAAGACAGACGCAGCGACGCCTAACTAGAAGGGAGGAGGGCCATATTGGAAGGCATAAACGCTGTGGAAATGGAAGGCTTTCTGGGGCATTTATAGGTACCCAAAGACTTTCTGGAACATTTATAGGAACCCTAAGAGACTTTCTTCCATTTCCACAGCGTTTATGCCTTCCAATATGGCCCTCCTCCCTTCTAGTAGGCGTTCGCAGCGTCTGTCTTGCCTCTAGCACTTTCTCTGAGATTTCAACTACCTTTGTTGACCCTGTTTATGTACTCATTCCTAATCCTATCCTCCCTCTTAACGAGATAAATCCATCTTAACATTCTCATCCCTGCTACGTCCATTTTCTCACATTTTCTTTGCAAGAAAACATTTCCATTTTTTCTTTAATCCTGTAGGGGAGGTAGCAGTGCCTTCACTGTACATCACGTGGCTCAATGCAGTGATCACTAAAGGGTAATTGCAATGTTTTCTTCTGCTAGCTGCATCCACTTTTTAACCTTTCGTTCCTTTATCTCCCTTCTCGGCTCCAATCTTCCTTCTTTCTGTCCAGCACCTCGCTGTACTTCTTCCTTCATTTTCTGGATCTATTTATCTAGCCCCCCCTTTCCACTGTCCTCCTTAAGCTCTGAATGACCAAAAATGCCTCGGTACTTGAGTTGACCGCCTAAATCTCATCAATCATTAACTATTTAACCGTTAAATTGCCTTCTTTCATGCATAAATTTCATAAATAATCTATTTTTAATTGTTCAACAGCATTCTCTCATCCTCATGAACGTTAATCACTAATTTATGCAGCCATCAGACTAGAAATTGCTCTACAATCATTTATTTTATCACTGTTATAGCATAAGAAAAAGCACTGGAAATTTAGTTTTTGTCGCACGAGCCTCTTCTAAGTATCTGGAATCTTATAGCAACAGATTCATCCCACAATGATGCATCTTTCACTCCCGCAGCTGCCAGCTGCAACATCGTCAACAACTGTCACAACTTCGCCGACTGCATCTACGACACTTATGCCCTGAGGTACCGCTGCCAATGCCGAGCTGGTTACGAAGGCGACGGTACCTTCTGTAATCCTACTCAGGTAAGGATTATAGAATTAAGAATATAAGTTGAGGTTCAAGTCGTGGGGTACCTGTAAATACTCAAGCAACTCTTAAGATACCAATAAATGCCCACAGCAATTCTTGGGGTACTTATAAATGCCTCAGAAAGTCTTATAAATGTTTTAAAAGTCTTGGGGTACATATAAATGCCCCAGCAAGTCTAGGGTATTTATAAATTCCCCAGAAAGTCTTGAGTTACCTATAAATGCCACAGAAGGTCTTTGGGGGTACCTATAAATACCCCCAGAAAATCTTGGGACACTTATAAATACTCCAGCAAGTCTTAAGATACCAATAAATGCCCCCAGCAATTCTTGGAGTGCCTATAAATCTCTCAGAAGGTCTTATAAATGTTTTAGAAAGTCTTGGGGTACCTATAAATGCCCCAGCAAGTATTGGAGTACCTATAAATGCTCAAGCAAGTCTTGGAGTACCTATAAATATTCCAGAAAGTCTTGGGGGGTACCTATACATGCCCCGACAAGATTTGAGGTACCTATAAGTGTCCAAGAAAGTCTTGGGGTACCTATATATGCCCCAGCAAGATTTGGGTACCTATACATGCCCCAGAAAGTCTTGAGTTATCTATAAATGTCCCAGAAAGTCTTGGGGTACCTATAAATGTCCCAGAGGGTCTTGGGGTACCTATAAATGCACCAGCATCTAATATTATTGCCATGAGGACAAGTTTCCAATTTGGAGACGGAGAAAGAGTAAAATTAGAATATTTATAAGACGTGATAGAATCATTTTTAGAGTAACTTTCATATAAACGGACACCATTTTGATCTTTCAGTACAAGAAAACGTTTCTCTGAATAAACAAGCTTTGGTTAGCAAACTGTCTCCTGGCAGAGAGAGAGAGAGAGAGAGAGAGAGAGAGAGAGAGAGAGAGAAATGCTTTATACCACAGATGGTCTACGGCGGTTTTGAATTCATAACTAAGACTCTTTTTGTATGATGAATTAAAGTAAAATTGAACATTTCACATTTCGCGAAACCTTATGAAAAAAAACCCACCGTATACAAGCATATTTAAGTGAGTCAATATCGACATGCAATTAGGTCCTCTTCAACTGTTTTGAGCAATAATTACAAAGTTGACAAAGAAATAAAAAGTACAAATGACAAAATGTTGCATTTTTACCTTTTATTTCTTTGTAAACTTCGTAATTATGTAATCATTGCTGAAGTGGACCTCAGTGCATGTCGAAAGCTCCTGTTCTATATTGACTCGCTCGAAGTTGTTTGTATATGGTGGCTTTTTCTTTTAGCCATTCAAGACAACCACGATAATGGGTATTTCATGATTTCACGAAAGGTTATATATTATACATATGTATATATATATATATATATATATATATATATTATATATTATATATATATATATATATATATATATATATATAATATATATATCATCCGGGTATGATTATTCTCTTTCACGAAAGGTATATATATATATATATATATATATATATATATATATATATATATATATATATATATATATATATCTATATATATAGATATATATATATATATATATATATAGATATATATATATATATATATATATATATATAATATATATATATATATATATCATCCGGGTATGATTCATTCATTGCAGGTTGGTTGCAACGTCGTGCACAACTGTGGAGACAATGCTGAATGCGCCTATGACCTAACAGCTTCTGGATATCGTTGCAAGTGCCGAGAGGTAAGTTTATGGATAAATCCATATAGAATTCCAGATGAACTGCTCTTCGCAGCGTCCCTTAGGCCCGTAGCTGAGACCCCTTTCATTCTTTGCATCAGTTCACACCATCTTTCTTCCGCCTTACTCTCCTCAACCCTCTTCTAACAGTCGCTTCATACTGCAACTGCAAAAGGTTTTCTTCCTGTTACACCTTCAATAAAATAATTTTACTGTCAATTTCTGTAAACCATTTTACTCTCAATGTCCTTTTCAGCGCTGAATGACATTACAGGTCCCAGCGCTTGGCCTTGGTCCTCAATTTCTATATTCCGACTTCTAAATGATCCGTCTGGTGTGACTATCGTAACTTATTTTGAGGCTTATTGAAGAGATATCTTGTTCTGCATTCAGTCAAGCCGCCTTGTATAGTACTTATTTAGCATATAGATGGCTATTTTTACAAAGCATTTATATCTCTTTGTAATTTTAGGTATAGTACTTATCTAGGAAGTACATAGATAGCTATATCTACAAAACATTTATATCTCTTTGTAATTTTAGGTGTTATTCAATAGAAAAAAAAATCTCTTCACTTACAACGGAGAATTCCAGTCGTTGACACTCACTCCAATGTAACTGAGTCAATTCATCGAATGTAGTAGACAGGATGTCGCCCAGCAGTTAACTAATATCCTTCCGTCCCTCAGGGCTTCAGCGGGGACGGGTTCTTCTGTCGTTCGTCCAGATCCTGCAGAGAGGATCCTTCGGTGTGCCATCCTCAGGCATCCTGTCAACCAGACGCCCTGTCATCCTTCGGAGTGGCCTGCAAATGTCTGGATGGCTTCACCGGCGACGGTTATACGTGTCAGGGTAAGTTGCTCTGCTGTGGATGAAGCTTAGAGTTTCACTTATTGTTTCGGTAAGCGTGAAGGAGAAGGCAGCTCGGATATATCGTCTATGAAGCTTAGAGCTTCACTTATTATTTCGGTAAGTGTGAAGGAGAAGGCCGCTCTGATATATCGTCTATGAAGCTTAGAGCTTCATAAATGCGATGGAATTATTTTGTCATGTGGCAACAGACCAGCTCTTTGAAATACGAAAGGTCTCTAGGTAATGTGGATGTGGTAGTAATGTCCATTGTAAACACAAACTTGGGATACAGCTGATAATGGCACCTGCCTTTGGAGCTGTAGTTCTTATCCGCAAAAGGAAACGTGTCCTTGAGTGATGAAAAGATCCCTTCTTAGGAAATGAAACCACTAAATTTCTATAATTCGCATTTCCGGGCATTGAATAGAGACGGAAAGAGTTAGCAGTGCCTACGTACTTTTCAATTAAATTGGTTTCCCAGACTAACGATCGTGTCACCAGCAAAAAAAAAAAAAAAAAATCAAAGGTGCCAAAACACTGCCCTAAGGAACTCCGAATGGCTCAAGTCAAGGGTGGGAAAACACGCCTTCAATAAAAGCCAAGTTACAGGTAGCATGACTACCTGTGAAAAAGTAATGAATTTTGCAAATGTGAGCAATATTTCAAACCAGATCATGCGAACAGTAAGCTCAATTTCAACAAGTCTGGCCTCATCGAAACAGTCTTGAGGCCAAATGCATGAACCTGAAGTACGCCGGAAATAACAAACTGTTTACTGAAGGGATACACTGGTTTTCCAGAAGGACGTGTTAGATTCGGTTTAAATTTATACGTTTTTGCTTACTGGCACATTCAATATAGATTTATACGTTTTTCTTACAGGCACATTTAGCGTTTACTGAATAGGATCTTTTCCTTACAACAGAGGCTCCGGATCATGAGAAATACCTTCTGCTGATCAACCAAGGACTCTCGGTTCTCCGGATGCCCTCGGATCCTAGAAGTGGCGCAGGATTCCCTATTCATGTGGAGCCCTTCATGACGGCTGTGGGTAAGTTGTCCCGTCCCTGCGCGATCAAAGGAAAGTGAAATATTAACAATAAGGATATGAAATGAGGACATCTTTTGGGTATTGTATTTTCTTAGAGGACATCTTTGGGGTATTTTTTTCTATTCTCTACAAGATTACAGATCTACTGACTTTGTTAGGTAAATAAAATGATTCAAGATAATGCTGTATAGGCAGAAAAAGTGAGGACCAATGGCAATAAATGATGAAGAGATCGATTGGTTTTGCAACGAATGTTTAAGATTTATCATTTGGGGAACCTAGTCGTAGAATGGGTCATCATACATTTAAATTTTTTTTCTTTTACTTCTGATGATAAGTGAGGCCATCTGTTTACTTGAGTAAATTTTCTGGAAAATTTCCAGTTCCTTTAGAGAGAGAGAGAGAGAGAGAGAGAGAGAGAGAGAGAGAGAGAGAGAGAGAGAGAGGAGAGAGAGAGAGAGATAGAGAGTAGAGGAGAAAGAGAGAGAGAGAGAGAGAGAGAGAAGGAAATAACAGTATTTACAAAATGTGTTCATCTAGGTGACAACAATTCCCAATGCTTTTAAGAGAGAGAGAGAGAGAGAGAGAGAGAGAGAGAGAGAGAGAGAGAGAGAGAGAGAGAGATTAACTCCCATGAAATCTTCCAGGCGCAGACGTTGATTGTCTTGCTGGAAGATATTACTGGACTGACGTGAGGTCTTCGTCCATTCGATCTTCAAAATACGACGGCCGGGAGAGAAAGCCAGTTATATCTGGAGGTATTGTACTGTTTTTATATTATTTTCTCACTTACAACACTCTGGATTACTTCCTTAGACAAAGAAAGGTACTAAGGATAATATAAAAGGACACTTGAAGTCCGCAAGATTACAAGGACTATTGATAAAGACAGAAGTCTAGTTTTTGTTTTATGTTTTTTTAACATATTTCCAAATTCATAAAGTACAAAAATATTCTGTTTTATCCTCACCTTTGAAGGTACTTAACATCAACACAATGTATTGTAAAATGATATTAACAGAGAATAATGTATTGCTAAATGATATTAACACAATGTATTGTTAAATACATTGTTCTGTGTTAGCATAATTTAACAATACATTGTTCTGTGTTAATGTTAAGCTAAATGCCTTCAAAGATGAGGATAAAACAGAATATTTTTGTACTTTATGAATTTTGGAAATATATTATTCGTCTTCCATTATTTTCCCCTTTTATCACCTGTCACTTTACCAATGGTTTTTTAGTTTTAGCATGAAGGCAATAAACAAAAATTTAGAGTTAAGGGTCACCTCGTTAAAATGAACGTGGTGACGAAATGACGAATTTCTCCATCGACGAGTTATTATTAGATAGAATGGATAAATGTAAAAGGAATAAAATTAAAAATAAAAGTAATAAATGAAATAAAAATGAAAGTAATAAAAATGAAATAAACTTAAAAGTTTAAATATGAAATAAAAATAAAATAAATAAAAATGAAATCAAAATAAAAGTAATAAAAATGAAATAAAATTAATAGTTTACTAAATACGAAATAAAAATAAAAGTAATTAGAATGAAATAAATTAGGGAAAAACTCTATATCGCGAGAGTATATATAATGTTCTAAAGGGTCCACAATAATAAAAAGTGTTAAGAGTTCGTGTATAATTTTTAAAACTTAAAATAAGCTTTCGAACCCTTCCCTGAAGATGAACCCAGGGAAGGGTTCGAAAGCTTTTTATAAAGTTTTAGAAATTGAAATAAAAATGAAAGTAATAAAAATGAAATAAACTTAAAAGTTTAAATATGAAATAAAAATAAAATTAATAAAATGAAATAAAAATAAAGTAATAAAGATTAATAAAATTTATAGTTTACTAAATACGAAATAAAAATAAAAGTTATGACGAATGAAATAAACTTAGGGAAAAACTCGATATATCGCGAGGTTAGTTAATATAATGTTCTTTAAAGAGTCCAACAATAAAATGAAAAAAGTGTTAAGAGCTCCGATGTATAATTTTTAAAACTTAAAATAAGCTTTCGAACCCTTCCCTGAAGATGAACCCAGGGAAGGGTTCGAAAGCTTTTTATAAAGTTTTAAAAATTATACACGGACTCTTAACACTTTTTATTATTGTGGACCCTTTAGAACAATGAAATAGAAATAAAAGTAATAAAAATGAAATAAAATAAAAGTAATAAACATGAAATAAAATTAAATTTAACATGAAATAAAAATAAAAGTAATAAAAATGAAATGAAAATAAAAGCAATAAAAATGGATGAAAAATAAAAGTAATAAAAATGAAATCAAATTTTAAGTTTATATATAGAAATAAAAAATAAAAGTAATAAAAAATGGAATAAAATTAAAAAGTTTAAATATGAAATAGAAAGTAATAAAAATGAAATAAATATAAGTAATAAAAATGAGATAAAATTAAAAGCTTAAATATAAAATAAAAACAAAGATAATAAAAATTAAATGAAAATAAAAATGATAAAAATGAAATAAAATTAAAAGTTTGAATATGAAATAAAAATAAAAGTAATATAAATGAAATAAATTAAAAGTTTATATAAGAAATAAAAATAAAAGTAATAAAAATTAAATAAAATAAAAAGTTTATATATGAAATAAATATAGATTAATAAAAATAAAATGAAAATAATAATGATAAGAAAAAATTACTTCAACTCGTCATCTAGGAAGGAACTTGATTTGGACATCCATCCATCTCACTCTCTTGTCAATTCCTCCAGGAAATATCGGGTCGCCTGAGGACGTAGCCGTTGACTGGGTGTCCGGGAATGTTTACTGGACAGACTCCGAAAACGATGTAGTGGCCGTTGCTTCCATCAAGAAGGGGAAAATCCGAACAGTTGTCAAAGGAGATTTGGTCAACCCTCGCGGCATTGCTGTCCATCCAGGTCGTGGGTATGTCTGACAGCCTCTCCTGTATACGGGTTATTATTATTATTATTATTATTATTATTATTATTATTATTATTATTATTATTATTAATTGTGAATAAATCCTTAGGTAGTTTAAGTGTAAATATGTATTAGAAAATATATATATAATATATATATTATATATATATATATATATATATATATATATATATATATATATATATACATATATACAAACAAGAGCTTTTTTATATGTATAAATATACATATACATCTATATATATATATATATATATATATATATATATATATATATATATATATATATATATATATATATATAGCTACCACTGTGGATTTCTTCACCATTTTAATGGCTCATGCTTTTATGAGATTGTTAAAGATTATTATCAATATTCAGAGGATGAACCTTATTCATATGGAACGAGCCCACAAAGGGGGCCATTGACTTGAAATTCAAGGTTTCAAAGAATAGTATGGTGTTCGATAGGAAGAAGTAAGAATAGGTAAAGGGAAGCACAGAAGGAAGAGTTCTCTCTTTTTAAAAAAGAAAAATTCAAATTGATTGACAATATTTCTCAAAACTGAGAGACAATACGAGACAATACCAGACAGAACTTAAAAAATTCAGAGACGAAACTTGACAAAAACTGAGAGTCAACACTTCACAAAATTGATAGACAACACTTCCCAAAACTGAGAGTCAACACTTCACAAAATCCACGAATGCCTCTCTCGCCTTTCCAGACTCCTGTTCTGGAGCGACTGGAACAGAGAGGGGGCGAAGATCGAGGTCTCGGGTCTGGACGGCTCCCACAGGCGAAAGCTGGTTGAGAAGGACATCATGCTCCCGAACTCCCTCGTGATCGATTACGACCTCGAGAACTTGTGCTGGGCGGATGCAGGAACTCACAAGATCGGTAGGTGGTCGAATTATTGTTGATGTTGCTATAGTAGATTCACATCAACCGCGCATTTGATGTCTAGGCCAGTCCCTTACGACGCTCTTGATTGGCTGTTGATGAGCCAATCACAGGGCTGGAAACTCTCAGTCTCTCTCGAGAGAGTTCTCAGGCTGGATGTGTGTTCCAAACTCTCCTGAGGGATACTTTTGAACGACGTATCCCTCAGAAGAGGCGGAACATAGATCCTACCCATGCGAACTCTCGAGAAAGACTGAGAGTTTCCAGCCCTGTGACTGGATTATCAACAGCCAATCAGGAGCGTCGTAAGGGACTGGCCTAGACATCACATGCGCGGTTGATGTGAATCTACTATAGCTGATTATGTGTAACAACTGGACTTTTTGTTTCCATTCAAACGATGCTGCTAGAGAATCTTGGCGTGGGTGGTGGGGTGGGGTGTGGCGGATACGGGTATCCATAAAGTCCCAGTACCATTACAAGCAATAAATACTTGTGGTGGTACTGGGACTTTATGGACACCCTGTAGTACCAGACCACGAAGGAAGTTCAAACTACGAGAAAAGGCCTAAGGAGAGAAAGATGTAATGAGTACTAATTCCCATTTGCAAATGTGTCATATTTTAAATGCAGTTTTAATCTCCCGAAAGTTCCAAGAGTAAAATAAGATTATGAATGACCTAAATACATTGCCTTACATTTTCACACTGGACATCATTTCCTCATCATGGATTGTCGATTTGGATACAAATCATGAGTTTCATGAGAGCCTCCGTGGCGTGATCGGTATGGTCTTGGCCTGCCACCTCAGGCATTCCACTGAGGGGTGAGAGATGTGTATTTCTGGTGATAGAAGTTCACTCTCGACGTGGTTCGGAAGTCACGTAAAGCCGTTGGTCCTGTTGCTGAATAACACTGGTTCCACGCAACGTAAAAACACCATAGAAACAAACAAATATTAGTTTCATTACCTCAAACGAAAATTTTTAATAATATGTTAAGAAAATTAAGTTCGTAGTATAAAAGATATACATGTGACATTTACAGTATACCTTCGCTTCTAGTCATCACTTCAAACTGAACTGAACAGGGAGCCACGCAAATAACTAACTTGTTTTTTTCTACCTTTACTGGTTACTGGTACATAGGAATAGTACACGTGAAATGTAACGTCTAGCACATGTATGAGACCAAATTCTTAAGACCTAGGGAATATTTCTAAATCTAAAGTAATCTTCTTATATAAGAAACGATTTCCTAAACTTCTGCATGAGTTTTCATCGAAGGTTGATTCACTGATTATAAGCACACTTTTGTGTCTTTAGTCATGATACGAAAATTTAAAAAGGATCAAATACATCAGGCAAAATGATCCCGCTTCGCCAGGTCTTGCAGACAGAGCGATCCTTCAGACTGGCCACTTGCACTAGATATATTTCAAAATCGTATGTTTTATTTTCACCTGTCTGCCAGTGGCAGATCTAGAAATCTTCCATTGGGGTTGTGGGGGCTGGCGCACTCATGATGATGATGATGATGATGATGATGATGATGATGATATATATATATATATATATATATATATTGATGATGATGATGATGATGATGATATATATATATATATATATATATATATATATATATATATATATATATATATAAAATGTACACTCATACGGTACAAATGTAACATGTACACACATACGGTACATATCTACCAGTACTAATATATGTATGTACACACATATATATGCACACAGTAGTAGTGATGTTGTTGTTGAAATAATCATTAATTAAGCAAATTTTTTCTACTAAAGATGATATATTGAAAGAAAACAATGTTCTCTTATTCATATTCATGGAAGTTGGGGGGCGACAGGTGACCATGTGCCCCTCCGTATCCCCTCACATACATCCACAACTGTACAGTCTCACAAGGATAAAGAAATTCTTTGACATATAGACCTACAAACATTGAACCTTTCGAGACGGTCTTATTTAAATGGTCTTCTTAATTTTTTTTTCCAGAATGCGTTAATCTGGACGGCAATGAACGGAGAGTGGTCATGACGGAGGCCAGGTATCCATTCGGCCTCACGATATTGGGTCAGGACTTCTACTACACCGACTGGAACGAGTAAGACTTAACTCACAGTTTCTCAAGGGGAAATCAAAACAGCGTTTCTCGATTTGCCTGTCATCACTGAAGTGAATGTCACTGGAAACCTTAAGAGATCTCAGAACTGTTTCTGATTTTGGAAGGATAAGAAAATTTGTTGTCTTTAAAAGGATAGTTACAAATCCAGCCATTTCTTTCCAGGACTATTGATAGATTTATTTCAAATGGAAGAATAAATAGGAATTGTCTTTGAAAGGGATAGTCACAATTCCACCCATTGCTTTCTAGGACTATTGATAAATTGGTTTCAAATGAATGGATAAAAAAGGACTCGTCTTTAAAAGGGATAGTCACAATTCCAGCCATTTCTTCACAGGACCATTAATAAATCTGTCTTATTAGAAAGATAAAACCATACTAGGGTCTCTTTTTAAGGGATGTATATAATTCAACCCCTTTCTTTCCAGCACCAAAATCCACACAGTCGACCGGTATTCTGGATTCGAATCGGGTGCACGAGATCCTCCTCTGGGTGGGTCTGGAAAGCTTTATGGAATCGCAGCTGTTCCTCCAAGCTGTCCACCAGGTAGGCCTAGTACGCACGTTTTCGTCTTCAGAATAGGAGACCCGGATTTTGTCAAAAATTTAGAATACTCGATAGTAGTGGATTGCTAAGGCTTTCTTTTAACCCTTTTTAACTGCCAATTTCTATTTCGACTTTTGTTTTAATAGTGGCCTCTGCACAGAGGTAGCAGTCTATTTCAGTTTAATGAATCTTAAGAGAAAGTTATTCTAAGACTAGCATTGATTTCCTATCGAACCGCTTGAAGGCCAGTGGGAGAATGATAAAACTTTACAAATAAAGGTAATATAAAGTTATTAAGTAAGTTTCAAGCCTATTGCATGGTATTCAAGTTTGAGGGCCAAAGTAAAATCCTGCTTTTGTAGCCACTGTCACTGAAGGAAGATGAGTAACTGATCCACAGAAAAGACCGAAGTCTTGAGTCAACGAGAGTAAATGGTAAATACAATAGTCGAAAGGCCTGTTTACTCAAGAGGACGAGTAGGTGCTTTTCCATACAATGTGTGATCCGATCCCCAGCTCACTCGGGGTACGTGCTTAAAATCTACAGTTAAATAGAGCGTTGTTTCACCAACGAAAATTAAAATAAATAGGCTATATTTGATTAGAAATAATTGTTCTGTACTGTTTAACATGCACATTGTCTATTTTTTACTTTTTCACTCTAATAGATAAATCATAACCATCCTATCCTAAAATTCCTGTATCTTTAACTCAATATGAAACACCCTTTTCAGACCTTTTTAGGCTTTTCCATAGATCTTTCCTACCACCCCCTAACAAGAACAATAACAGTAGAACAACAACAACAACAACTAAAGTAGTTTGTAGGCCTACTCCCCGAGTAAGTGAAAATTCAGTTACGACAGATCTCTCTACATGGACGTAATGATTGATGAATTACGTACTTAAGGATACTTACGAGGTACACATGCTCGCTTTGGTAGAATATACACTCACTACGGAGGAAGATGATCATTAATCTTACTAAGAATGTGTCATTTACTCATGAAATTTCTGCACTGGATGACCAAGGTTTCTGACGTGGATGAATTTTGTGGTTAATGAGAAGTCTATTATTATTATTATTATTATTATTATTATTATTATTATTATTATTATTATTATTATTATTTTTACTAGCAAGCAATGCAGAAATGATGTATGAAAATTTGTAATGTATCTAAGTCTACGGGGCCAACCAGCCTCGTTTCACGGGCAGAACCAGCTCCGTTTCAGGGAATCCCTTCTCACCCCTACCCCCTTCGGAGTGGGGGAGGGAGGTAGGATGAAACCCCCATTACAAAATCATCTTAGGGGTCCCCACTATAACCCTGCCAAATTTCATGCCCATCGGACCAGCCGTTTGGCCGTGATTGAATTACGCCCATTATAGTAAGATAGTGAGAACATGAACCCTATTCATATGGAAAAGCTTCCGAAGGGGCCGCTGACTTAAATTCAAGCTTCCAAAAACTATTGTGGTGTTCATTACGAAGAAGTAAGAAGAGGTAAAAGGGAATACAGAAACAAGAGATCTCGCTTATTAAAAAAATAATAAATTAAAAAATAGATAAAAATGTGGAGAGATGTAAGGGTTGTAATGCATGGCATCTTCGATTGAACTTCTGAAGAAGTTCCAATTGCACGAGATCCTCAGTAAGGAGGCCGACTGCTCCACGGTCCAACGGCGTGAGGATCGAAGGACCTCTGGAACTGACGAATTAATGAATGGATAAAAATGTAAGCAAAGTCTAGCATTAGGTAACCGAATTGCCTTTCGTTAAAACATAATCATTCCTTTACATCGATTATAATCCTCTTTCCAGTGGCAAACGTCTGTGGGGCCGACGGAGGGAACTGCCCGGAGTCCCACCT
>NC_087206.1:77403778-77428778 GCF_015104395.2 Macrobrachium nipponense
TTTTGTTCTCATTCGTCGATAACTATCAAAGATAATGTGTTTTTTTTTGTCTGCAATTTTTACTTTTTTGAAACCTGGACTAAATGCACCTGTTCTCTTCTCTGCATCAGAATCCAACGGCCTTAACTTGAGTCGTATGATGGCGAATGTCAATCAAGTTCTACTTCTACGAACTATTATTGAGCTTATCACTGTAGCAATGAAATCATCGAAAAAATACACACTTACCTTTACAGAATATTATTCATCATTGGACTTAGAGGCTGCCACATAATATGAGGTACAAAACAATTCTACAAAACAATTTTACAAAACACACCAGTGGATCAGAAGATATAGAGAAAAAAAAGGCCCTGAAAAATTGTTTTATCGGAATTTTAAGGAAATTGCTTTTAATGTTTTATCGAAATTTTATGAAAATTGCTTTTTAGGTTTTATCTAAATTTTATGGTTATGCTTTTTATATTTTATCGAAATTTTATGAAAACTGCTTTTTATGTTTTATCGAAATTTTATGGAAATTGCTTTTTATGTTTTATCGAAATTTTGTGGAAATGGCTTTTTATGTTTACTTATGTTTTATCGAAATTTTATGGAAATAGCTTTTTGTGTTTTATCGAAATTTTATGAAAATTGCTTTTCAAGTTTTATCGAAATTCTATGGAAATTGGTTTTTATGCTTTATCGAAATTTTATGAAAATTGCTTTTTATGTTTCATCGAAATTTTATGCAAATTGCTTTCTTCTTAAGATACCATCTTCCCAAAGCACTCGGTGACTTCAACACGAAATATTGATTATTTGGCTTAATAATACAAGTGTCGAATATAATAATTCAGCTTTCGAGGAGACACGAAATAGGAATCACTCACTTGGGAAGCATTCTCTGGAATCTCTCTTGATAGGTGTTCTGGATCTTCCTGTGTGGAGGTCTCTGCTTCTGCCAGAGATTTATCTCTTCTAGGTAGAGTGGTTCGTAGTGGTAGGTATCTGTTTCCTAATAGTATAGCAGTTATGACTTGACCCACAGACGGATGGTGTCTGTTTGTTACATTTTCATAAGCTGTATTTTAACAGTTCTTCTACATTCACAGTTGATCTACGATCCCCTTTACCTGCCAAGAGCAAAGAGATTCGCTGAACATTTGTTGTTCTCTTAGAACTTTTCTCTTACGTAAGAACGGTATATGACTCTTCCTTGTAAGTTAAAAAACCGTGGCAAATGATTTCGTTGCTTTATTTCTCTTTTAAACATGCAGTACCTGAGATGCACGAATTAGGAATGGCCAAAGTGTCCCCAATAACAAAAATACATCAGTCCTAAAACAGAATACCGTTGAATTTGCTGTTTCTGCAAGATATCTAGGGTCACTTTCTTTCTTGCACGAGATAACTGATCTTTCGTTTCTCTAGACCTGCCTTCTTCGAGAATTCTTCTTCTTCAGAATCACAGGCAAGAATCATATAAGGCCCACTGTTTCCAGCCTCATTCAGAGACCACTTAAAGCAGGGGCTCTTAACGAAGGGTATCCATACCCCTCTGGGGGTATGAGAACCACATGCTGTGGGGTATGGGACTTGATCTCTGGATATCTGTAAACATTCGATTTTAATGTGTCAATGTATACGTGGGTACATTTTGTAAATGAATAACTGTATAAAACTGTAAATGCTTTTGATTTTCTTGTATCATCTATTCCTAGCTATACATACCTAAAGTATGTATTAAAATAAGTATATTAAGTTATATTGTCAACAGATAGGACTTAAGTGGCGCCAAGCAAAGGGGGTATGGAACCATATTGGGCAATTCATTGGGGGTCAGGGGTCATCAAAACGTTAAGAACTGCGACTTAAACGAAGAGAGAATTATTGTGATTACATAAAAGTAACAATACACTGGATGGGAGGAACGTGTCTGACCTATGTGTAATCTATTGCGTTTATATTTGGTTTATTTTCTTATCCTTTACTGATTTACTGTTACGTTGTCCACCTGGAACCTACACCTGACACCTAACAGATATTTATCATCACTGATGAATGAAAGGAAATTTGATAAACAGAGACTAACATACGTTATCACCAAATGGTGAGATGAAATAATCATAAAAAAAACTTACGGTTTCAATACTGTCCTATATTCTAGATGCACTTTGTTATATTCCACCTTGACACACTACAAGCGGCTTCCAGGTGTAGAGCTTCATGATCAGAGTATCTAATAAATTTGAAATGGTTGACTCACTGAGCCTGAAAACCAGACGGATTCAGCAATCTTCTCTTTGCCTTTTCTCATTATAATTCTTATAATTATTTATTTATAATTACCCAGTCATCCTATTCGACTGGGTGGTTTTTATAGTGTGGGGGGTTCCGGGTTGCGTCCTGCCTCCTTAGGAGTCCATCACTTTTCTCACTATGTGCGCTGTTTCCAGGAGCACACTCTTCTGCATGAGTCCTGGAGCTACTTCAGCATCTAATTTTTCCAGGTTCCTTTTCATGGATCTTGGAATCGTGCCTAGCGTCCCCATGATTATGGGTACAATTTCCACTGGCATATCCCATATCCTTCTTATTTCTATTTTCAGGTCTTTTTCTCTTTCATTCTCGTCTACTCTGGTGTCCCATGATATTGCGACATCAATGAGTGATATTTTCTTCTTGGTTTTGTCAATCAACGTCACGTCTGGTCTATTTGCACGTATCACCCTATCTGTCCTGATACCATAGTCCCAGAGGATATTTGCTTGATCGTTTTCTACCACTCCTTCAGAGTGATGCTCGTACCACTTATTAGTGCAAGGTAGCTGGTGTTTCTTGCACAGGCTCCAGTGGAGGGCTTTTGCCATTGAATCATGCCTCTTTTTGTACTGGAGGTAATTTACTTATTTGTAAAAATACAAAAAAAAAATTATTCTTATTTTTGCGAGTGTATCTAGAAATGAAATGGGTATTTAAGTAAAAAAAATCTATTGGTTATTACACCCAATAGGAAATTCAGGCTAATATAGAGAGGGAAATACGTGCTAATATAGAAAATCTAATTTCAGAATATAATATACGTAAATGAATGAATGAGTTTATGTGTGTGTATGTGTGTGTTTGTGTATGGAGAGGGGCTAATATAGAGAAGGAAATATTAAATTTCAGAATTTAATATACGTAAATGAATGAGTCAGTGTATGTATGTGTCTGTGTATGGAGAGGGTAAGACGGACTACTGATGAGACTTCCAAGCAGGTATATACGAAAAGAAGTTATTATAACTACTTGGCGAACTAGAAAAAAAATCAGGATTCATACATTATAAACACGAAAAATCGTAAAGAGAAACGTATATATACAAGATATTTATATATATATATATATATATATATATATATATATATATATATATATATATATGTATGTATGTATGTATATATATATATATATAGTATATATATATATATATATATATATATATATATATATATATATTCAAGGGACACCTCACATCAGCCACCGAGGGCAGGCAAGTGTTCGTGGAAAAAATAAATAAATAAATAATAATAATAAAAACTGTACCTAACCTGATCTAACCAGGCAGGCAGCCGCTCCATCACGTAGAGTCAATTCTATTCTGACGATTTC
The DNA here is from genome assembly GCF_015104395.2 of Macrobrachium nipponense. NCBI lineage: Eukaryota > Metazoa > Arthropoda > Malacostraca > Decapoda > Palaemonidae > Macrobrachium > Macrobrachium nipponense. The sequence goes on from NC_087206.1 coordinate 77,407,415, forward strand.
CATAAAAAAAAAAAAAAGTTTCACACTTATTCGTCGGCTCAACACGACTTAAATACAAATGTTCCAGAAACCAGCAGATGATTCTGGCGCATCTGTGGCAACACCTGCTCAGGTGAGCGAGCGATATCTGATACACGCACACGTGTGTGTGAGTGTATGTGTGAGTGTGTTTCAGTTTGTATACGGTTGGAATAATGGTTTTTCTTGCCACTGTTGCTCGTGTTAAGCAAAACATAAAGAGACTATAACTTTCAGTTTTAATGTCGAGTGTTCCCTTAAGTGTTGGGTACAATACACTGGACCAAAGTGGTCAGTAGCAATTACAGTACACAAGCTAGCTAATCTTTGTGTACCAGTTACAAGTACACAGTCGAATCATTATTCGTGATATTCGTTTACGATAGCGGATATTGGCTACGGTCCATTTGAGAAAATAATTGCAGCTTTAGTACGTGGGGAGTGGGATAAAGAAAAATACCGTTTGAATTATTGGTTATGGTGTAATATAACACAGACGCACACAAAGTTAAAAAAAATAGAAATTAGCAGTTCATTTCAGGTCGTATAATAGAATGATTCGTGTAAGCTCTATATTATAAGTTCAGTGTCTGGCAAAGTAACAGATCCCATTTCCTTTCTTTGTCTGGAACAAAATTATCATTAGTTTTCTAACATAGACTCAGAAACGTCATTGGAGAACCAATACTCTGAAGAGCAAGGTTTTAGTACCACTACTTTGAAGCGCTGGGTTCTAGTACCATTTTAGTACAACTGCTTTGAAGCACTGGGTTTTAGTACAACTGCTTTGAAGAGGTCGGTTTCAGTACCACTCCTTTCCCTTTGAAGGGCTGGGGTTTAGTACCACTGCTTTGAAACGCTGGGTTCTAGTACCATTTTAGTACCACTGTTTTGAAGCGCTGGGTTCTGGTACCATTTTTACAACTGCTCTGGAGCACTGGGTTTTAGTACTACTGCTTTGAAGCACTGGGTTCTGGTACCATTTTAGTACCGCTGCTTTGAAGCGCTGGGTTCTAGTACCATTTTAGTACCACTGCTTTGAAGCGCTGGGTTCTAGTACCATTTTAGTACAACTGCTTCGAAGCACTGGGGTTTAGTACCATTGTTTTTGTGCGCTGGGTTTTAGTACCACTACTTTGAAGAGCTGGGTCCGCGTTGATAATAATGAAAAGAATCTCTGATCTCCGCTTATCATATCCAGCTGATAAGGAGACAGCTATATCATCTGTGGTGGAGCGTTCTGTCGTTAGTACATATTTTTTTTTAAATTTAATTTTCCAGCCAAAGCGACTCAGTTCAAAACTTGAGCTGTCCTCAAAAGATGAGCTACTTAGAAGCTCTGAATAACATATAAAAAAAATTCTTGGAATCCAGTTATTTTCAGAATGGGGGGAAAAAGGCGTAAGCAAGTTCGTCGAAGTAGGTACGAATTATATATCAAACTAATATATATATATATATATATATATATATATATATATATATACATATACATATATATATATATATATATATATATATATATATATATATATAGATATATATATATACATAATACACACACACACACACACACACACACACACACATATATATTATATATAATATATATAAATATATATATATAGATATATATATATATATATATATATATATATATTTATATATAGTGTGTGTGTGTGTTTAATGTATAAATGCGTGCGTAATGTTGTTACACACGACGTAAATCAATATTCCTGTGCCACTCTGAGATTTCTATATGCAGAAAAATAAACAAATAAATAAGTAAAATATGATAAAATAAAATAAACACAATGAAATGCAAGGTGCTGAATTATATCAACTACCTTTTATTTATTTATTATTTCTATTTATTCTGAAGACACTTCATTTATTTTTTTCTGCCAAGTATTGCAAGCTACCTGTTCGTGCTTGTGATATTCACTGCTTTCCTGACACGTAAAATATATTCAGGCACTCTGACAAAAGTCGTGGTACACTGTAGGCATGACTTTCAAGGTTCTTGGCAGCGTCCCTTCGGCCTCTAGCTGTAACTCCTCTCATTCCTTTTACTGTACCTTCGTTCATATTCTCTTTCTTCCAACTTACTTCCCTCAACCTTTTATACCCTCCTTTACTCTCGATTCCCCTGTCAGTGATGAACGACCTCATACGTCCCAGGCTTGGCTCTTCGCTTAAATGCTATCCTATTCTATTCTGACACAAGTAATGTATCCGTGGAAACAGCTGGTTTTGTACTAACGTTACTAGTTCATTCCGGATATATACAGTAATCATGTAATTGTTAGGTATACCTAGGCAAGGTAAGCATGATAAACAATAGCGTTTACGTGTGTGCCAGAGAGAGAGAGAGAGAGAGAGAGAGAGAGAGAGGAGAGAGAGAGAGAATGAGCAAACACCTGTTGTAACCGGGCTGGAGTTAATTCATTGTAGTCGAGAGCTTTGCTACTAATTCATATTCACCGACTGTTTCACACTTTATCAGACGGTCTATTTAGACAACATAAAATATATCTTTCTCACTGAGCTTTATGTTATATTTATATACGTGCCACGGTATACTGTGTACCAACTGCGGTCTAGCTAGACCGCGCATGGTACATACTACACTTGTCGCCTCTGATTTCAGATGAATCATATTGTTTATTGTATTTCGTGTTTTCATTCCTCCCCTTTTTTTCCTTATGTCTGTTTCCTCATATCACTTCTATTCAAGTACTCACCAGCAAGGGAGATGGATTCCTTACACCGTGGCTCAAGAAATACGGTACTATAGGTCTACGGGAAATCAGGCGATGATGTGGATATCACAACTGCATGATACGTCATTTGACCTACTAGCAACGCTATGTTATGTTTGTAGGCCTATAGGCCTAGCTCAGGCCCGTACCTATAGTTTTTTAAGGGGGGTCGTTTTTCCCAAAACTGGACCTTATCTTCTATAAATGTAATTGTATTATACAGGTATATACTAGAGGAAATACTTGAAAATGTTATTTTAGTTATTGGGTATGCTATCTATGTCCGTCTACCCGATTAGATGTTATTCAAAGTACTGGTTTTGATTAACAGAATTTTACTTATATTGTTTAAAGTTTGCACTGAAATTCAAGAATATTTCTTCAGTTTTATTGATTGATTCATTTATTATGTTAACAATAAGATGCAAATTACTTTATTTGTTGTTATGCTATGTACTTTGACTTAACAAACAAAAAAACAATAATCATTTATTACTTTGTAAGTACAGTTCAATGAAAAGGATGGTCTCAGAAAATATGGACTTCCAGAAATTTTGGGGGTGGGGGTCGTTCGACGTCCCCCCTCGGTCATGGGCCTGTAGCTTATACACTAAGTATAATTGTCAGAAAGTTCCATTTCCAAAAAATACGGTATAGGTCAATGGACGCCAGGAAAATCGTCCGATGACGTGGCTTGATGTGGTTGATAGATAACTGTATATAAATAGATCATTCAGTCAGTTGACCTAATAGCAATGCTATATTAAGTTTTGTAGGCCTATAATAGGCCTAGCTTACACACTAAATAGGTTGTCAGAATATTTCATTTCACTAAAGGCTTTATTTACTTTAATTTATTCAGAGGAAATAACGTTTTTGATGCTGTTATTTTCCAACAGTGAAAACTTTTATTTATTCCCGACAAAACGTCAGCCAAATAATTATTTTTCAATCTACCTTTTAGGAGGAATGTATTACAGAATTTAGGCCAAAGGCCAAGCGCTGGGACCTATCATGAGGTCATTCACCGCTGGAAGGGAAATTGAGTAAGAAGGTTTGAAAGGTGTAACAGGAGGAAAACCTCAAAGCAGTTGTACTATAAAAAAGTGTTAGGAGGGAGTGGGTAGCAAGAAGGAAGAAAGAGAATATGAACGGAGGTACAGTAAAAGGAGTGAGAGGGGATGCAGCTAGGGGTGAAGGGACGCTGCGAAAGAACCTTAAGTAATGCCTACAGTGTGTCGCGTGAGGTGCGCTGACGGCGATACCAACCACCCCCCCTTATCGGGTACGTACGTTTTTTGGAATATCATCATATCGACAGTCAGTAATGGTAATAAATGATATATAACTAACAAATGATAATAACAAACTAGAATAACATTTTTTGTGAATAAAATTAACGAAAGCAAATAGATATAAAGAATAGTGTTCATTAATAGAAAGATAGGACAGTTTCAATTTCACACATGTGCGATATCATTTACTTGTAGAATTTGACGCTTCATCGAGTTTGTATTCGTGAAGTTTTAAATCACAATTTCCGAGTACATTTTTATGTATTAATTAAGTAATTAATTGATTAATTAATTAATTTTAATGAGAGAGAGAGAGAGAGAGAGAGAGAGAGAGAGAGAGAGAGAGAGAGAGAGAGAGATGTTGTATGGTTTCATGCAGAAATTAAAGAGAGATCTTGTATGCTCTTGTGGCAGAAATAAAAGAAAGAAGGAGAGAGAAGAGAGGAGGAGAGAGAGGAAGAGAGAGGACGAAGAGAGAAGATCATATTAAAATCCAGTGATCACAATCCCTATCGTATGGTACAACTATCTTTCCTTCCTCTGGTTTAGATACCTGTTCCTTTGTGCAACAATCTTCCCTTCCCTTCTCTCTCTCTCTCTGTCTGTCTCTCTCATCATCACCTGCCACCTTCCCTTCGTCTGCCACTCCCTCACAGGTCCATGATTTTCACACTCTGCGGCCAGCCAAGTTTTGTCCCGTGGCTGATCTGCTTATGACTCCCGCACCACCTTCTCCTGCCACTTACAAGACCCACTTAGGCCGTCTTTCGGGGCCTTCCAGATATTTAGGCGGCCAAGCCGTCCTTGTCCGGACATTGGAGCCCTTGCAATTACGTATACAGCCCTTTCCAGATCTCGAGGAAAGTCTGCTGCTGCGTCCTTCGTTATATAAACTAAACTTACGTAGTAGGTCTAGGCGCACGAGAACCAGCAGAGGTGCGCGTAGGTGCGGGAACATCCCAGCAGCTGCCGTCCCCCGGGGGTTATAATTTGAAATTGTTGCCGCCAAAATTATCTCCCGCCAATTTATGCAGGAGTAATTTATGGTAATGTTGATGATGATGGAGCGTCGGGCTGCGCATAGCTACTGGAGTTGACTCGAATCCACTCTGAATAACAATGGAAGGCGCCTCCGGCCAGGCCCCTCGGTCGACGTCAAAGGCGATCGACGATCGTCGTCTTCCGATCGAACCCCGGTCATTGCGACTCCATCCAGTTGCCGTAAAGGTTTGGTCACGCGGCGCTCTTACCGAAGGTGCGCGGCTGACAATCCTAGGACGATGCGTTCGAGAGATACAGAGGAAAAGTTTCTTCGCAACGTCGGTGAGAGACGTTTGCGGTTGCAACGGAGGAGACACGCACACCTCCTCATGGGCAATGTTTAACGTGTGGAGATCGTTGCCAGCTTTCCGGAGATATTTATGGAGGATTTTTCCACGCAGTTTTCTGAAAACCCATAATCTCGTCGTAATCACGAAGACGGTTACACACACTCTCGCACACTTCCACCAGAGATTTACCGTTATTTTATCATCGCTATTTTTCATAGCAAAGAGTACGTAAGTAGTAGTACTAGGTTTTTGGTTCCACCCATGAAAAGCCTCCATCATCATCCTGGGGAATATTCAGCAAGATCTAGTTTACTGTTGTTACCCGTAGATTAAGCAATGTATGATTTAGTAGTATGGATTCTCATTGTTGATCTTCAGGCAAGAAGGTTGTGTGTGTGTGTGTGTGTGTGTGTGTGTGTGTGTGTGTCGTTCGAAGGAACATGAGACTATAGAAGCCTGATGGGTTTGCTTGCGTGACTGAAAGTGCTAGTGTGTGTGTGCGTGTGTGTGTATATACACACACGTCTTGTTTCCGTTCTCGTGTGCATGTTGATAATTTTATGTGTTTGCGTGTGTACGTAGACTCGTATAAGAATGTGAGTGTGTGTGTTTTTTTTAACAAAGTGCGGTGTGAAGGTCTTCGTGTTCCAGCGATCACTTTCATTACCATAACTCGCCTGCCCTCACTTTTTTTCCCCCATCTTCTTCTTTGTCTTCTTCTTCTTCTTCTGCGCCTAACTTTCACGACACAAAACTTATTTCTATTCGCCCCAGACAAAGAAACGCCGGAGAATAAATGGAAAGGGAGAAATAAGAGTGAACGAAACATTAACTTGGCTTTTTAACTTTACGTGGGTGGAAAGAAAAACGCCCATTTTGGCATCCGAATCACGAGAGTTTTAAAGCGAACGAAACGAAGAAGGTGGGCGGAGCCGAGTGGTGCTTTCCCAGTCACGAAGAGATGCCGTGTATCGCTGTAGCTTGATGATTGATTGAAAGTTGTCTGGCGTTGCAGCACCGGGTATACTTTGCAAAATATAGAGGAAGAAATGCACGCTTACCTCTTGGTCACGGTGAATCGATGAGGATTTTCTCGGTAAAAATGAGGGTACAAAAATCATCAGAGCCAAGGGTACGGGTATTAATAATATAGACCTAATTTTCTAATCCTTAGGCTTACAAGCACCAAGGTACTTCGCAAAATGAAGAGGGGCAAGGGAGGGGCGCGCTACACTCTACTGGGTCAAAGTGAATCGAAAACGAAATTCATAACAAAACATGCTATTAAAGTGACCATCGGAGCTAGGCCTACTATAGGTAATTATAGACCCAATTTCCTAATCCCTAGGCCTATACTCTGTTTTTTTTCATCTGTCCATCCGCCTGTGGTGTTTTTGTATGGTAACACTGCGTCCGGGGCTTTAGATAGTTACGCTATGTGTAAGTTTTAGGTAAATAAAAGGATATCTGGGTGTACATTTGCAACTGAAAGGTGTTTTAATAATTTACTGTATGCGAATTACACCGTTAATATTCGAAATAGGATATTATTATAATCGTTGAATGTAAGCTGAATGTAACTGTCTAAAGCCCGGGACGTAGTGTTACCATACAAAAACACCACAGGCGGATGGACAGATGGAAAAAAAACAGAGTATAGTGGGTTCTAATCCAACCAGGAAAGAAAGATTACCTTGGTCACCTCTTCTCTCTGAGTCTAGGCTTTCTAGATGTTGTAACGCCAGTTTTATTAGCCCTAAAGCAATCAATAATTCCCATTGAACTAGCAAGAGTGTTAAGAGTTCACCTGAGTTTGTGCTAATATATATATATATATATATGTATATATATATATATATGTATATATATATATATATATATATATATATATATATATATATATATATATATATATAGGATATGAAAATTTGTTAGAAAAGTATTCATTGCGTTAAATCACACAACAGTTAAAAGGCAATGACGTCATATCTGGTCTTAAAAAAACGAGATATATCTAATGATTTTTTTTTATATTTATCATAGAGACATATAAAGGAACAAAACTAGGAGTGTGACACCCATAGGTTTCCATATAAATCCATAAAATAGGTTTTATTTCTTTTATATAAAATTAACTCTGCCTTTTATCTCCAGTGATTTCAGTGCATTACTGTACCCTAACACCATTCTCCTTGCGTGTTAATACATTTTAATCTACTTATTAAATTATTGATTGATTTCTAGTTTTAATGAGTGTTTTTTTCCCTTTACTTCCTCTTACTTCTTCCTAATGAAAACCATATTCTTTAGAAGCTTGAATTTAAGGTCAATGGCCCCTTTGGTGGGCTTGTTCTATGTGAATAGGGTTCATCTTCTAAATTATAATAATAATAATAATAATATATTGGAAGGAGACCCTCTTTCAAACAAGTCTTATTGAAAGATATTGTTGCATCAGCTGCATTTAACTTGTATATAGTCTTTTTCTATTTTTTCTAATAATTGCTTTCTCTCTGAGTTTTATTGGAGAAAGCAATTATTAGAAAAATAGAAAAGACTATATACAAGTTAAATGCAGCTGATGCAGCAATATCTTTCAATAATTTAAATTAATAATTAATAATAATAATAAGAATAAATAATAATAATAATAATAATAATAACTAATAATCAATAATAATAATAATAATAAAATAATAAAATAATAATAATATGTGGCGCCGTGGAGGAGTGGGTTAGGTCGTTCAATAGACTTAAGTCAAGTTAAGCAACATTGGGGCTGGTCAGTCGTTGGATTGGGTGACCGCTCTCCTCGGCGTTGATTCCTTGGGAAAGGATCTTTACCATAATTTCCTCAGTCTACTCAGCTGTACAAATGGAGTACCTATCCCTGATGGGGTAGGGTCCAGCTATGGGTTAAATAGCAAAACTCAAGCAATGATGGAAAGAAATGATGGAATAAACGACAACGACGTAAATGGAACCTCTGGCAACAGAGGAGCTTCGTCCGGCAACCAGGTATTCAACCCATTGTAGGGGAAGACGGTCAGGTACTTGGAGGTCGTCATCCAGCAACTGATCACCACAACGACAGTAATGAACAGTCTGAGATTGGAGCTACATAATAATAATAATAATAATAATAACACAAAAACTATACTTATTAAGCAAGTAGATTATTATTATTATTATTATTATTATTATTATTATTATTATTATTATTATTATTATTATTAATATTATTATTATTATAGAATAAAACAACTATATCTCGAATCTCTTTGAAAGCCAAAGACGAAACAAGAAGACGGAGGAATTCAACAAATTAAAAAAAAAAAATAAAAAAAAAGCTTTACATCACAATTCAGCTCCACGAACAAAATCACCTTGGTGTGTGGGACAAAAAAGGATCCAAACAAAAAAAGTCTCCTCTCCCTCTCTCGTCCTCCTCTACTTCCGCATCTCTCCTCCTCTCTCTATCTCCTCTCTCCTTCTCTCGGGAGAGCATCTCCTTCGAGGAAATTTGGATCTAAATTAACAATGAAAAGTCAGAGGGTCAGTATATTAAGCAACTGGAGTTAGATCTCGTACTGTAATTCAGCCTCTAAAATGATTATGACAAATATCGTCCAAAGTACTAAGAATCGCCTGTGTTAACAATTCGAATATTTAAAATGAAAAATTCGTGAATATTGCCATTCATGCCTCCATACATAGAAATGTCCAATTGATAAAAAAAAAAAAAAAAAAAAAAAAAAAAAAAAAAAAAAAGGCGAGTGTAGTACACATATGAAGTAATATTAAGCCTTCGGCGCAATCGAGTTGTCTGTACATCGTAGAATCAAGGCTACCGAATATAGATTCATAATCCTGGATAGATCTATCTTTCGGTGGTCTGAGTATAATGCTGCATGAGACGCTGCCCAGGAACCTTTGACCAAGGCACGGTGGTGGCCTGGCCTATATTGTTGCCAGAAGCAACGAGATTACGGCAAAACTTTTTATCTTAAAAAAACCTACTGAGGGCTAGATTGGCTCTAGCCTTGGTATATTTTAAGATCTGAGGGCGGACAGAAGTGCGGACAAGAAAGTGCGGGAAAATAAACAGTGAGGACAGAAAATGCAGACAAGAAGAAAAAAAAAATGCGGACAGAAACGTGTGGACAGAAAAAGTGCGGGGAAAAAAAGTGCTGGCAAAAAAAGTGCGGACAAATAAAAGCGCGGGAAAAAAGTAAACAAAGTCGGGACAGAAAAAAGAGCTGACAGAAAAAGTGTGGACAAAAAAAAGTGCGGACAGAATAATGTGCGGACAAAACAAAGTGCGGACAGAAAAAAAAGGCGGACAAAAAAAAAAGGCGGACAAAAAAAGTGCGGACAGAAAAAAGTGCGGACAAAAAAAAAAAAAAGGGAGGGGGACAGAAAAAAGTGCGGACAGGAAAAAAAGTGCTGAAAAAAGTGCGGACAGAAAATAGTGATGAAAAGAGTGCGGACAGAAAAAGCGTGGAGAAAAAAGCGCGGACAACAAAAGTGCGGACAAAAAAAGTGTAGACAGACAAAAGCGCGGGCAAAAAAAGTGCTGACAGAAAAAAAGTGCGGACAGAAAAAAAGTGCGGCCAAAAAAAGTGTTCAGACAAGAGCGCGGACAAAAAAAGTACGGACTGAAACAAAAGTGCGGACAGAAAAAAATTTGGACATTAAAAAGTGCGGACAGAAAAAGTGCTGACAGATAAAAGTGGGGGCGGGCAGACACAGCTCGCACAATATTTTTCTTTTACACAACTAAAACCTTCAATTTTTTCTTATATCTCGTCAGTTTCCGCAGACTGATTTTCCTTTGGACCCATTTTGGGTTTACGTAAATTGTCTTACTATGTGTAATTATTTTTAGCTGAAAATTTAAAGAAGAATGAAAAATGGAAAGAAATAAATACTTGATCGAGCGAAAATAAACAAAATCTGCTAAAAATAGCGGGTTACGCAATCGTCAACTTTCCTTGGCGAATTTCTATGCAAGGGGTCGCAGTCCATGGACGAATTAGCATACAAAGGGTCGCTAGCATTTGGAATATGCAAGATTCGCCCTGGACTCATGTCAAGAATCTCCTGCAACATTGAAAATGAGAAGGGAAATTGACAATAAGGATATAAAAGGGAATAACTTCGACTTCAAATCAGGGACAGTAGAGATACAGACTGTTGATTTTTATGCCAAGATTACTTCACACGTGAGTGTGTGTTTAGGAGTGTGTGTGTGCGTGTGTGAGTGTGTGTGTATGTGTGGCAGAGAGAGAGAGAGAGAGAGAGAGAGAGAGAGAGAGAGAGATTGACGTTGATCTGCAGAGCCAGAATGAGAAATAGATAACTAAGATCTTAAGGGACTGATTAATGCATGCAATAACTCAAAGATACAGGATATTAGCCAAATGTAATTATATTACTGAAATATTATTAAGAAGAGGCTAATATCAGGACGATTGTAAACATATGTAAATTTCAGGACGATTGTAAAGTATTACACTTTCTCAATCACTCTTTTTTTTGAACGTATGTGCGCGAGAATAATTTTTTTGATAGAATTTCCGATCCATATACTCAGTATAAGCGCTACAATCGGTAGCATTATCAGCGACAAGATTTGTGAATACGAAAAATACAAAATACTTTGTCTGAACGGATCCATCTTCATATGTTTAAAGTACATGAACTTTCGTCTGAAAAGTAATTTAGAATGACAAATATATATATATTTTTGGGGCACAACATATTGGAGAAAGGATATCTCTCTTTATAGCCTTCTGACCTATTGTATACCTCATCTAAAGGTTTAAAATTTTGACAAAATTCATTAAAAGATTACTGGAGCAATCTGTCTCTAGTTTGACGAACTGGCATGATCCATTTTTTTTTTCCACTCTGAGGAAATGGACTTCGAAAACTTTTATTTTATTATTAAAAGGTTCTAATGAGTTCATCTTTTGAGGAAATTTGGTTGAAAAATGTGACAAAAGCATTTTATATTCTGAGAAAATGGATTTCGACGATTTTTTTTCATTATTCAGAGCTTCTAATGAGCTCATCTTTTGAGGAGATTTGGTGGGAAAATGTGACGAACGCAGCTGAAGTTTTGATACGTTACAGAGCATAAAAAACTGGAGCATTCTTGCTGAAAAAAAAAATTCAAGAAAGGAATAATACATGAGTCATACGTAACATTTTTGTTCAGGCATGTGTTTGGATTCACTGGTGTCGACAGCACAACAAGCGCGAGAAAAACCATTGAAAAATATAACATTAACTCAAGGCCTATGTTAGAGCAGCACTTCGATAACTCTCAAGTCGTTGAAAAAAAAAAGTTGTAACATGATGTGAAGTAACCTAACGTAACTTTAGCGTAACGCAAGCTACATTGACGTAAAAACGTCCCATCGACCAACATCTCGGTTTTAATGGGACTGCTCCTGTAGAAGGGTGAATTACAGTCCTTCTGCTGTAGCACCTGGTCGTTAGAGAGGGTGGTTCTGGTGTTAGCGCCCTTCGTCTCTGTCCATTATTAGCCTTCGTCATAACCCCCTCCTAAGGTGGGTTTTGTATTTATGGTAATGCTGCTCTCTCTCTCTCTCTCTCTCTCTCTCTCTCTCTCTCTCTCTCTCTCTCTCTCTCTCTCAGCGCGACTACTCATAACTTCTGCTGTGGGTTTTGTATTTATGTTGACTCTCTCTCTCAAGGGGGAACCGCAATATATGGGAAAGACAAAAAACAAGGAAAAATATATGAGAAATATAGTAACTCAGAATGTGAACTAATAGCGGTAGAATTTGAATCTGAAAAATTGATGAACATAGTAATATATAGACCTCCTAATACTAAAGAGTTTGACTTAATAATTGAAAATTGGATGATATATGTAGAAATCACAAGGACTGGACTATTCTCCTATCTGGTGACTTCAACTTTCCTTTCGTAGAATGGAAAGAACGAATAGGAGATTGTGGTTGTACTTATACATATAAAAAAGAGAGTAATAGTAGTGCAGAAGATAAGAGGCAATTTGAAAAGCTATTAGATATGCTACTAGAATACAACATTCAACAAATAAATCACCTGCCAACAAGAAAGGAAAATACTTTAGACCTAGTATTGTGAATGAGATGAATTATGTTAAAGAAATAATAGTTTATAATGCGAGTATTTCAGACCATAATGTCATAGAATTAACAGTTCATTCCAAAGCAAGTGAAAATAGAGATAAGCAAGAAATGAAAAAGTGGGAAGGATATGGAAAATACAACTTCTACAGTAAAAAATATAAAATGGTCAGAAATTAATGAAGAATTAAACAAAGATTGGGATAACATTTTCGTAAGTGATGACATAAGGGTAAATACGGAGATATTATATAAAATATTGGAGAAAATAGTGGAAAAATATATACCGAAGAAGAAAAGTAAACATCATTCATGCATACCAAGAGACAGAAGGATCTTGTTCCAGAAAATCAGAAAGTGGAAAAAAGGTCTTGCAAAAGAAAAAAATGCATGGAAAGTTATAGAACTAAAAAGTAAGATAGAAAATGCAGAACAAAAAGATTATACAATCAAAGAAAATGAAAAACGGGACTTGGAAGAAAAAACCCTATTAAATATCAAGCAAAACCCCAAACTATTATACTCATATGCGAAGAAGATGAATAAAAGAAGAATAGAAATAGGCCCTCTGAGAATTGAAGGGAGATTAACGAATGAAAAAAGGAAATTTGCAACATACTGGCAGAACGATATAAGAGAGAATTCACCACTAGAATAGATAATGAAGATAATGATATAGAAGTAAGGGAAGAAATAGTGAATATTTAGCTGACATAGAAATTAATGAAGCTGATATTGTGCAGGCAATTAATGAAATTAAAAATGGAGCTGCTGCAGGGCCGGATGGAGTCCCTGATATTTTGTTAAAGAAAGTAGTTTCATTCTATCGCAAAGCCACTTGCAATATTATTAAGACAAAGTGTAGATACAGGCAAGATTTATGATGAGCACAAATTAGCATATATCACCCCCACTTTCAAAAGTGGATCAAGACTAGAGGCAAGTATTAGGAGGCCTGTGAGTCTAACATCACATATTATGAAAGTGTATGAAAGGGTAATGAAGAAAAATATTATGAAACATTTAATAAAAAATAATTTGTTTAATATAGGACAACACGGTTTCGTACCGGAAAAAGTACACAAACCCAACTGTTAGTCCACCGTGAGAACATATTCAAAAATATGAAAAGCGGAAATGAAACAGATGTGGTTTATCTAGACTTTGCAAAAGCTTTTGACAAAGTAGGACCATAATATATTAGCAAAGAAATTAGAAAACACAATATCGTAGATAAAGTAGGAAGATGGTTAAAAAGAATTTTTACACAACAGAAAACAGATAGTTATTGCAAACGATGAGAAATCGGATGAAACCAAGGTAATATCCGGTGTGCCACAAGGTACGGTGCTAGCTGCAATATTGTTTGTTATTATGATTGAAGACATAGACAGTAATGTTAAGGATTCGGTAGTGAGTAGTTTCGCTGATGACACAAGAATAAGTAGAGAAATTACTTGTGATGAGATATGGAACGCTCCTACAAAAGATACCTTAACAAAGTATATGATTGGGCAGAGGTAAATAGGATGGTATTTAACTCTGATAAATTTGAATCAATAAATTATGGAGACAGAGAAGGAAAGCTATATGCATATAGGGGACCTAATAATGAGACAATCACAAATAAGGAAGCAGTTAAAGACCTTGGTGTGATGATGAATAGGAACATGTTATGCAATGATCAAATAGCAATTCTGTTGGCAAAATGTAAAGCAAAAATGGGAATGTTGTTACGGCACTTCAAAACAAGAAAAGCTGAACACATGATTATGCTTTATAAAACATATGTTCGTAGTCCACTTGAATATTGCAATATGATATGGTACCCACACTATCAAAAGGATATTGCACAAATAGAGAGTGTACAAAGGTCCTTTACAGCTAGAATAGAAGTTAAGGACCTAGACTACTGGGAAAGACTACAATCCTTAAAATTATATAGTCTAGAAAGAAGAAGAGAACGCTACATGATAATTCAGGCATGGAAACAGATAGAAGGAATAACAGAAAATATCATGGAACTAAAAATATCAGAAAGAGGGCAAGCAGAGGTAGATTAATAGTGCCCAAAACTATACCAGGAAAAATAAAAGGAAAGCACACAGGACATTAATCCACTACGCACCCAGCATCGATAATGCAGCGTCTATTAACAATGCGTTGCCAGCTCATCTGAGGAATATATCAGGAGTGAGCGTAGATGTGTTTAAGAATAAGCTCGACAAATATCTAAACTGCATCCCAGACCATCCAAGATTGGAAGATGCAAAATATACCGGAAGATGTACTAGCAACTCTCTGGTAGACATTAGAGGCGCCTCACACTGAGGGACCTGGGGCAACCCGAACGAACTGTAAGGTCTGTAAGGTAAGGTAAGGTCTCTCTCTCTCTCTCTCTCTCTCTCTCTCTCTCTCTCTTCTAGTATATATACTCATAATTCTTGTGGTGAGTATTGTGTTTATGTTAACTGATCTCTCTCTCTCTCTCTCTCTCTCTCTCTCTCTCTCTCTCCATTGTATGGGGAAGATAGGTTGCCCAGCTTTGAAGATGATAAATTAACGTTAAAGACATAATGATCATAGGATTTTCAGGTCGCATATGGACGAGCATTTTCATAATTTGCACGTGAGGGTTTATTATTTGCACGTAAGTTTTCGTTTACACGAAATTTTCCATAATTTGCACGTGAGTTTTCGTTTACATTCAAGAGTTCCCTTATTTGCACGAAATTTTACGTTATTTGCACGTAAGCACGTTGTACAGTATCTGTAAAATAGTTCACAGTGGAATTGAGAAACGCTTTCTCACCTGAGTATGAACAATCTGTTTATTTTCAATTTTGTTTTCAAGTGATTTTTTGTAAACACACGTAGCTGTTGAGCTTCTAGATGATGCAGTGCATCTCTCTCTCTCTCTCTCTCTCTCTCTCTCTCTCTCTCTCTCTCTCTCTCTCTCTCTCTCAATACACCTTTATTCAGAGTTTGGAATGGAATATAGAATCTAGGTCAAAGGCCAAGCGCTGGGACTTATGAGATTATTCAGCACTGAAAGGGAAATTGAACGATAAAAGGAAATACAGAAAGCAATTGTATCATCACAATCATTACATTTATCAGCCAATATCAGTATAATAACTGAAAAGATGATATTGTAAGATAACACTAAGTCTGCCATTCTCTCTAACAAAACTTGCTTGAGAGAGGGTCTCATACTTCGTATTATTATTATTATTATTATTATTATTATTATTATTATTATTATTATTATTATTATTATTATTATTATTATTATTTTGGTACTGTTATGTCATTCGTAGACACTCCAATCACTACTCTTTAAACCGAACCAGTTAGTTTTATCGCTTGTCCAGTTTCATTTATTCATCTCTCTCTCTCTCTCTCTCTCTCTCTCTCTCTCTCTCCTGGCGAACGAGAAAACATCATGCTAAAGAAGAAGAAGAAGAAGAAGAAGAAGAAGAGGAAGAAGAGGAAGAAGTGGAAGAGGAGAGGAAGAAGAAGAAGAGGAAGAAGAAGAAGTAAAAGAGAAAGAAGAAGAAGAGGAAGAAGAAGAAGAAGAAGTAGCTGGATAACATTTCGCAGTTATTCGCGGGCGACTCATACCCCATAGAAGCTGGACCGAGGCTTCTGCCGGCAGCCTTCGCGTATCTCGTCTTAAGGGCTAAAAGAACCTCCCAAGGGAGTATCAGGGTTAGGGCGAACCTCCAGCGTTTAAACGTCCCCCCTCTGCCGCCGCCGCCGCCGCCGCCGCCGACCGCCGTAGCCGCACGTAACGGCTGCCCTTAAAAGGCTAGACAGAGAGCGGCCGCCCCTGCTCTAAGTACGCCCGATACGATCTCAGGGCAGTTCAATACATCACCACTCTGTAGTATTTAGCGCGACCTCCGTCCTAAGCCACCTCTTTCCCGGAGGAAGTTCTATGGGCCTTGTGGCGTGGCGTGAAAAGGGTCATTTTCCCGCTGAGGCAGCGACGGGCGCGTTACGCCCTTCGGGCGGCCCTTCTCGTTGAGATCCCAAGTGTAAAACCAGTAGCGCTAGGTGTTGACTTCACTCTCGAGTCCTGCTTCTTAACGCAAAACTCACACACCGGAGATTCTCTCTCTCTCTCTCTCTCTCTCTCTCTCTCTTCTCTCTCTCTCTCTCTCTCTCTCATTCTCGCCAGCTCCAGCGCCAGCGCCGACAAACTCTCATCGGCCTAGAGTCCTTATAGACCCAATCCCGATAGACAACTAGGCCGATAAAAGTAGACACGCATATACTCGTGTTGACAGATAAATGCAGATGGGTGCGTCTAAACACACATTCCACATACACGGATGTACCTACTGCGCGCATACGGCGCATTCATATTCATTCGAACTCTCGTAGATTGGCGATCTGGACACCTGTTCTGACGAGAAGGGGCCACAAAAAACAGCAGATACACCGGGAAGTGGGATTGGGCGTTGGGGTGGTTGCACGCAGCAGACTTTCGCCATATGATGTCATGAGAGGGCAAAAGTGAAAAGTTCATGGCAGGAGACCAACAATCTCCATTTGGGATCATACTACGCAATCGTCCTCAGATCTTGTATTGAATATGCAAAGGGATAACTTCGACAGGAAGAGATAAAGGAAATATACCTGTATATATACACACATTTATATACGTGTATGTACTATGTGCATGTATGTACGTATGTGTTTTGTGATGTGATAGGTAGCATTCTCACCTGCTAAATGAGGGATCCCCAGTTTCGACTCTTAGACAAAGGACGTGCAGACAACCACACTCCGTTAAGAATAGAAACAACAAGTCACAAATCACCAAATTCTTATTGAAAAATGGTGAATTAGCTCGTTTGAAGAGAAACTCGGCTAAATGCTACTATGCACCATAAGGCAACCAGTGTCGGTCTAGGGCCTTAACGCCCGTGGGGAATGTCCTGGCTCTTAGTCAGTTAGTTAGTTAGTTAGTTATTTTATTGACAAAAGATATACAATTATTAGTACAAAATTTGTCCACAAAGAGACATAATACAAAATAAACAGTGGACAGTAATATCTTCTGTTCTTGCAAGTACGTGGCCTGCAAAGAAAAATACAATATCAAGAAAAATACAACTTCAAGCGCAAATAACGTAAGCCTATAAGACTACAAAAAACGAAAAAAAGGGACTTACTACAGAGAAAAAACGGAGTCACATCACTATCCAGTATCAAGTCCTAACACACATAAAGCTTGAAAAAAGGGAAGTTTGAAGAAAACCATAAACATAAAACAGAAGACAAACGCTCTGTGGTAGCCGCGTACGTGAGACGTGCAATTACCCACTGCTCCTCACGGGAAGCTATTCGTACAAAGCTCGAAAGTGGTAGGCAGCTCCTAACTAATAAAGGATATGACGGCTATTTAATAGAAAGTTGCATATGGGAAAAGTAGGAAGTGTATGCCAGCCAGCTCACCACTGACTAGGCCTACCTCACCGAGAAACAATACTGTATTACGAGGCTGCAAATCACAGTCAGCTCAAGGATGAGATCAAGGCCGTGAAGAGAATAATTGCCAACAGTACGACACCTACGAATCCTAGCTATCAGAATCGGGAATCACGCCCTTGCCCATGCTTTTAGCTGCAAGCTGCAGCAATGGAAGCGTCCTATAGGGCACCTAGAATGCCCATGCTGCTGCCCAGGGCACCGGCAAGAGAATGAGACGCGGCGACCAATAGAAATTCAGCATCCACGTATGTCAATCTCTAATGCACTCCTGATGCTGTGAGGTGAGGAAACGGTACGTCGACTATTAAAACAAAAACTAAATGGAAAAACATTTCCAAAAATGTTCCCTTATTCCGGAGAAGCTTGCCAAAAGAGAAAAAAATAAGAAAAAGTATAGACTGATTCAAAGCCTCGATGAGGGGATAGTATCTGCGAACGATGCTATTGACTTCAATAGAAAATACGTAATCATGTAAACAATGAAAACCAAGCATTTTCTGTACAATCACAATCCGGTATTCTGAGTCCAGATCGTAAACATTATCAGCATATGAAACGAAGACTGTCTGGTAACAAAGCAGGAATGATTTAATATAGTCTATAACCTATCCACGACCTCTCAAATAACAGTAAAGAGATTTGAACTGTTTTGGAGTAAAATTATCAGTACCATTATTAGTAAAGAGCTAGCCATGATACACTAAACTAGTGATAAAATGGCTGGGTATTTTCTGTCAGAATTTAATACATGTTGAAGACATAGGCATTGCACGGTTTATAAGGTTTAAAAACAAGTGGCCAAATAGAAAGTTATGACAGTCACCAGATCATATGTCAGGTGTTTAAAAAAAATCAGTAATTGGAGAATATCTGAGGCATATTCTGGCTCTTAACCTAATTAATATCTGAAAAAAGAGGAGTGTGATCGTGCTAAGTGGCCTGAATGTATAAGTGGGTGACAAGGTGTCAAGGATGATGTCAAAAATTGCTCTGAAGCAGAGCAAAGGTGCCAAACATTCCCACAGGAAATGTCCTCCGTAGACCTTTGAGAGATCTATTTTTTCGATCCAAAGGAAAATATTTGAAAAAAATATTTGTATTCAGGTCACTTGGGGATAATTTTGCATACCCCATCGATAATGGAAGCTGAAGCAATAGTACAATAGATTAAAAGATTAAAATAGTCTCTGTTCTATTAAAACGACTTCACCAGTGCAGGTTTCCCTAGAGGAAAGCTGGAAGGAGGAAAGAAGAAGAAGAGGCATTTCGTATGGAATTCCTCAAGGTATCATGCTGGAATGTTTTCGGACCAAGTGGCCTTCAAGGTAGAAGCAACCTTACCAAGAATATAGCAGCAGCATCCCTGTCGAACTTCTCGCCAAAGATCCAGAGGTCCTTTATTCCTCACACCGTTGGACTGTGGAACAGCCTCCTCCCATCTGAGGATGTCGTTCAATTGGAACTTCTTCAGAAGTCCCAGCGAAGATTCAATGCATTACTACCTTAATCTCTTCTCCTTGCATTTCAGTACATTGTTATTTATTTATTGATCTTTTTTTTTCTTTTTAACAAGTGAGGTATCTTCTTTCTGTATTTTCCTGATTTTCTCTTACTCCTCCTCCTAATGAGCATCACCATAATTATTCTTTGGAAGCTTGAATTTTGTCAGCGGCCCCTGTGGTGCACTTGTCCCGTATGAATAGAGTTCATCTTCTGAATAATTAATAATAATAATAATAATAATAATAATAATAATAATAATAATTCAAGAAGGAAACTGAAGGAATGATAACAGCGGCACAAGATCAGGCCCTATGAACCACATATGTTCAAAGAACGATAGATGGAAATAACATCTCTCCCATATGTAGGAAGTGCAATACGAAAAATGAAACCATAAACCACATAGCAAGCAATGTTCGGCCCTTGCACAGAACCAGTACAAAAAGAGGCATGATTCAGTGGCAAAAGCCCTCCACTGGAGCCTGTGCAAGAAACATCAGCTACCTTGCAGTAAGAAGTGGTACGAGCACCAACCTGGAGGAGTGATAGAAAACGATCAGGCAAAGATCCTCTGGGACTATGGTATCAGGACAGATACGGTGATACGTGCAAATAGACCAGACGTGACGTTGACTGACAAAATCAAGAAGAAAGTATCACTCATTGATTTCGCAATACCATGGGACACCAGAGTTGAAGGGAAAGAAAGGGAAAAAATGGATAAGAATCAAGCCCTGAAAATAGAAATAAGAAGGATATGGGATATGCCAGTGGAAATTGTACCCATAATCATAGGAACACTAGACACGATCCCAAGATCCCTGAAAAGGAATCTAGAAAAACTAGAGGCTGAAGTAGCTCCAGGACTCATGCAGAAGAATGTGATCCTAGAAAAAACCGTGCACATAGTAAATAAAGTGATGGACTCCTAAGGAGGCAGGATGCAACCCGGAACCCCATACTATAATTACCACCCAGTCGAATTGGAGGACTGATAGAGAGAAAAAATATATAATAATAATAATAATAAGAACGAGCTATAGATCCATCAGTATTGAAATTGAATGACATTACGTAAGTTGTGTTTGCAGAAGCTGTTGAGTGCCATAGTGGTCAAGAAAGAGATCAGATTTTTCTTGTAGTCTGAGACAAGATTGGGATATCAGTTTTCCTCACTTTATGTAGTACCTTGAAATCTGATATAACTCCCTGGCAAAAAAGAAAAGAAAAAAAGGAAAGAATAATGAAATAGAAGTGGAAAAAATATAGTACTGTGGCCTTTTAAAATCTTAGTTTTTTATGAGGAATGTATCTCTGTCTCTTGTTAGGATTCAATATTATTGGACAAAATAAGTTGCATTGCACTTCGTTCATGCGAACACTTTTTGATTTATCTCTAAGTGGGTTTTAATATAAAACTATTTCCTCGAAGAATATTGGAAATTGGGCTATTTCCTTTCTCTCTCTCTCTCTCTCTCTCTCTCTCTCTCTCTCTCTCTCTCTCTCTCTCTCTCTCTCTCTCTTCCCCCGAAGACAGCGAGAGAGAGGGGAGGTTACGCAGAAATATCACTTTACGATAATGACTGTGTTCAAAGAGTGATCAGATGATGATGGAGGTGCAATGCAATTTATTCACAAAAAAATCCTTAATATAATCGATTACATTCTTCTTGAAAACGACTTATCTAGCAGATGCACTTACTATATTTTTAAAAATAATGTTACAATTATTTTCTATTTATTTTTCGTGGCTACAAAGCATAGCCACGATCCTCAGCCAGAAAAAAAAGAAAAAAAAAATATATATA
>NC_087206.1:77433778-77446278 GCF_015104395.2 Macrobrachium nipponense
AAAAAAATATATGAGAAAAAATATATGTAACTCAGAATGTGAACTAATAGCGGTAGAATTTGAATCTGAAAAATTGGATGACATAGTAATATATAGACTCCTAATACTAAATGAGTTTGACTTAATAATTGAAAAATTGGATGATATATGTAGAAATCACAAGGACTGGACTATTCTCCCATCTGGTGACTTCAACTTTCCTTTCGTAGAATGGAAAGAACGAATAGGAGATTGTGGTTGTACTTATAACATATAAAAAAGAGAGTAATAGTAGTGCAGAAGATAAGAGGCAATTTGAAAAGCTATTAGATATGCTACTAGAATACAACATTCAACAAATAAATCACCTGCCAACAAGAAAGGGAAAATACTTTAGACCTAGTATTTGTGAAACGAGATGAATTATGTTAAAGAAATAATAGTTTATAATGCGAGTATTTCAGACCATAATGTCATAAGAATTAAGCCAGTTTCATTCCAAAGCAAGTGAAAATAGAGATAAGCAAGAAATGAAAAAGTGGGAAGGATATGGAAAATACAACTTCTACAGTACATATAAAATGGTCAGAAATTAATGAAGAATTAAACAAAGATTGGGATAACATTTTCGTAGTGATGACATAAGGGTAAATACGGAGATATTATATAAAATATTGGAGATAATAGTGGAAAAATATATACCGAAGAAGAAAAGTAAACATCATTCATGCATACCAAGAGACAGAAGGATCTTGTTCCAGAAAATCAGAAAGTGGAAAAAAGGTCTTGCAAAAGAAAAAAATGCATGGAAAGTATAGAACTAAAAAAGTAAGATAGAAAATGCAGAACAAAAGATTATACAATCAAAAGAAATGAAAAAAACGGGACTTGGAAGAAAAAACCCTATTAAATATCAAGCAAAACCCCAAACTATTATACTCATATGCGAAGAAGATGAATAAAAGAAGAATAGAAATAGGCCCTCTGGAGAATGAAGGGAGATTAACGAAGGAAAAAAAGGAAATTTGCAACATACTGGCAGAACGATATAAGAGAGAATTCACCCCTAGAATAGATAATGAAGATAATGATATAGAAGTAAGGGATGAAAATAGTGAATATTTAGCTGACATAGATATTAATGAAGCTGATATTGTGCAGGCTATTAATGAAATTAAAAATGGAGCTGCTGCAGGGCCTGATGGAATTCCTGCTATTTTGTTAAGAAAGTAGTTCATTCTATCGCAAAGCCACTTGCAATATTATTAAGACAAAGTGTAGATACAGGCAAGAATATATGATAGCACAAATTAGCAATATATTACCCCTACTTTCAAAAGTGGATCAAGACTAGAGGCAAGTAATTATAGGCCTGTGAGTCTAACATCACATATTATGAAAGTGTATGAAAGGGTAATGAAGAAAAATATTATGAAACAATTTTAATTTAAATAAAAAATAATTTGTTTAATAAAGGACAACATGGTTTCGTACCCGGAAAAGTACACAAACCCAACTGTTAGTCCACCGTGAAAACATATTCAAAAAAAAAACAAAAAAATATGAAAAGCGGAAATGAAACAGATGTGGTTTATTTAGACTTTGCAAAGCTTTTGATAAAGTAGACCATAATATATTGGCGAAGAAAATTAG
Organism: Macrobrachium nipponense; assembly: GCF_015104395.2. NCBI lineage: Eukaryota > Metazoa > Arthropoda > Malacostraca > Decapoda > Palaemonidae > Macrobrachium > Macrobrachium nipponense. Next base: position 77,435,411 of record NC_087206.1, read on the forward strand.
AAAACACAATATCGTGGATAAAGTAGGAAGATGGTTAAAAAGAATTTTTACACAAACAAGAAAAAAAACAGATAGTTATTGCAAACGACGAGAAATCGGGATGAAGCAAGGTAATATCCGGTGTGCCGCAAGGTACGGTGCTAGCTGCAATACTGTTTGTTATTATGATTGAAGACATAGACAATAATGTTAAGGATTCGGTAGTGAGTAGTTTCGCAGATGACACAAGAATAAGTAGAGAAATTACTTGTGATGAAGATAGGAACGCTCTACAAAGAGACCTTAACAAAGTATATGATGGGCAGAGGTAAATAGGATGGTATTTAACTCTGATAAATTTGAATCAATAAATTATGGAGACAGAGAAAGAAAGCTATATGCATATAAGGGACCTAATAATGAGACCATCACAAAATAAGGAAGCAGTTAAAGACCTTGGTGTGATGATGAATAGGAACATGTTATGCAATGATCAAATAGCAAACTCTGTTGGCAAAATGTAAAGCAAAAATGGGAATGTTGTTACGGCACTTCAAAACAAGAAAAGCTGAACACATGATTATGCTTTATAAAACATAGTTCGTAGTCCACTTGAATATTGCAATATGATATGGTACCCACACTATCAAAAGGAATTGCACAAATAGAGAGTGTACAAAGGTCCTTTACAGCTAGAATAGAAGAAGTTAAGGACCTAGACTACTGGGAAAGACTACAATTCTTAAAATTTATATAGTCTAGAAAGGAGAAGAGAACGCTACATGATAATTCAGGCATGGAAACAGATAGAAGGAATAGCAGAAAATATCATGGAACTAAAAATATCAGAAAGAGCAAGCAGAGGTAGATTAATAGTGCCCAAAACTATACCAGGAAAAATAAGGAAAGCACACAGGACATTAATCCACTACGCACCAGCATCGATAATGCAGCGTCTATTCAATGCGTTGCCAGCTCATCTGAGGAATATATCAGGAGTGAGCGTAGATGTGTTTAAGAATAAGCTCGACAAATATCTAAACTGCATCCCAGACCATCCAAGATTGGAAGATGCAAAATATACCGGAAGATGTACTAGCAACTCTCTGGTAGACATTAGAGGTGCCTCACACTGAGGGACCTGGGGCAACCCGAACAAGATGTAAGGTCTGTAAGGTAAGGTAAGGTCTCTCTCTCTCTCTCTCTCTCTCTCTCTATCTTCGCATCATTTCTTGCTATCCTCCTAGACAATGTTTGGAAGCGGGGATTCGCTCGTCACGCCGAAGAAGAAACCAGTTTAGCCCTAAACCTTTTAAAAATATGCGGCGATATGACGATACGGGGGCAGGGATAAGGATGTGTGAACTGCCTGATTACTGATACCTTACTCTGCATCTGATTTGCATGGGAAAGCGTTCATGCTTGCTCCGTTGATCGCGCAAATTGGAGGGTCGAGTTACCTGATCGGGGGGCGGAGGGAGAGAGAGAGAGAGAGAGAGAGAGAGAGAGAGAGGAAGAGAGTTACAAGGATTAGGATGTCTCATAGACGTGTTAGTCCATCCGAGGAGACATCGTGAGAGAGAGAGAGAGAGGAGAGAGAGAGAGAGTTACAAGGATTAGTATGTCTCAAAGACTTGTTAGTCCATCCGGGAGACATCGAGAGAGAGAGAGAGAGAGAGTGAGAGAGAGTGAGGGAGGGAGAGAGAGAGGGAGGAAGGGAGGGAGGGAGAGAGAGAGTGAGAGAGAGTGAGGGAGGGAGAGAGAGCGCACCCATCAGTAAAAGAGAGTAGAGAGAGAGAGAGAGAGAGAGAGAGAGAGAGAGAGAGAGAAAGAAAGAGAGAGAGAGCGAAAATCTACGTCAAATAGCGCGTTGTTTCACCAACAATAATTAAAATAAATATGCTATATTTTATGAAAAATAATTGTACTGTGCTGTTTAACATGTCATTATTTATATTTTACATTTTCGTTCTAATAAATAAATTATATATATCCCATTCTAAAATCCCTGTATCTTTAATTCAACGCGTAACACCTTTTTTTCAGACCTTTCTAGGCTCTTCAATAGATCTTTCTTAACCCGCCCCAGCAACATCAACAATAACAAAGTAGTTTGTAGGCTTACTCCCAGAGTAAGCGAAAATCACGTCTAAAACAGGGCGAAACGTGATAGCTGCAGTTAGTTTTATTTTACTTTATTTATTATTATTTCAGTTGACGAAACTTATTCACACGGAATAAGCACACCAAAGGGGACACTGATCATAGAACCAGTGATTTTTCGTCGCCCTCGGAGGAGACGCGAACCGGCGATATCTGAGTGGCATACACGACACTAACCACTCAACCAGCGGATCAGTGGTAATTAGGCTTTACGTTTACTGGTACTGAAGGTCTGACAAAGCCAGCTGACTTGACGATGATTCCTGCAAGTTAATCTTCAACATTCACAAAAAAACAAATCTCTCCGTCCCACCTTTACTGGTGTGGCAATGAACGAGCAACTTTCTTTCTTCTTGCTTGGAAGGAATGCAGAAGTTGAGCCAAAGGCCAAGCGCTGGGACCTATGAGGTCATTCAGCACTGAAAGGGGAATTGACAGTAAAAGGTTTGAAAGGTGTAACAGGAGGAAAACCTCTTGCATTTGCACTGTGAATCAAGAGTTAGGAGAGGGTTGAGGTAAGAAAGATGGAAGAAAGAGAATATGAAAGGTATGAAAAGGGCTGTAGCAGCTAAGGGGACGAGGAAAGGCAGTGGAAATTGATCGTTGAGGAATGGAAGTGATATCACAGGAATAAACAGGATTTAGAGAACCTGAGAGAATCTTTCATATGAGTAAGCTAGGTTCATGGATTCAGATTAAAAATGAAAGGTTAAAACATTTTAATGAATGAGGAATCTCGTAAGGGAGGAGGGGGCGGGGGTGGGGTGGGGAGGGGTATTGTCGTCAGTGCACCTCACGCGATGCACTGTAGGCATCACTTAAGGTTTTTTGCAGCCTCTCTTCGGCCCCTAACTGCATCCTCTTTCAAGTTTTGTATTGTGGTACCTCCTTTCATATTCTCTATCTTCCATATATATATATATATATATATATATATATATATATATATATATATATATATATATGTATGTATATGTGCGTGCGTGTATGTGTATGAATTTGCGTGTGTGTGTGGATCATCCGGACCTTCATTCACTTACGTGTCGTGCATAAGTAAAGAGGCACTTGCCCGTTAAGAATGATTACCGCTGAATCAGACAGCCATTTCGTATACAAATCCCTTTTTAATGAATAAAATGGAACCCATTTCGACAAGACCGCTCCTCGTATACCTTCAGTTTGTTATTATAAAAAATAATTATACATTTCCCAGTCGCGAGACGTAGTATTAGGTCCCCGATCAGCGCAATCTTCGGCCCGTAAAAAAAGGCGAAAAGCAACGCTCACGGGTAATCGTTATTATTTTTAGTCACATTCGCCTAACTACCGAGGAAATGGCGTTTAATGGCTTTGAGCACACAGACGCAAACCGATATAAAAAGACCACAACAAAATCATTAAATAAAAAATTGCATAAATCATTCCCTTCTCTTTTTTTCCAGAGGCATTTTCTGGGGGTTTTTTGTCGCTGCGGTATATCTGCTGGAGTCTTGTGACTGCAACAGGCTAATCGTGTTTTTAGCATTGGCCGCTATAATAGGCTTAATTGGACCGTTTTCTATTCATTTGAGGCACTTTCCTCCCGGGCAGAAATGACAGCTTGTTACGGCAGAGCCGTGTTTTGAAGCAATATCCTTTCCATTATACTTATTGTTTCCGAAGACTGTTGCGAGCAATTGGGGTTCATTTTCAAAGGGTTTGCGAGCGTTCAAGGAAACCGATCTTTAGCGATCTCTGCGAATTTCTTTTGTTTTTTGTACTGCTTTTTTTTTTATTTTTGCCAGAAATATTTGAGACCTAGTTCCTCGAGGTGAATAATCCATGGCGGACGGGGCACTGGGAGACGTCAGTCACCCTCTTTGGCCAAAAGAGGGTCAACTTTTTCGTGTTACAGAAAATCGAGTACTGCCTACATTTTGAACTTGAGCTTTTGTTCAAGAACTTTTCGGGTTCCTGAGTAAACGTCTCTCTCCGTCCGTTCCATAAGTGTTGATTGAAAAACCACTTGCAATTCCAGGTGATGTTAATAGTCTCTCCATATTTAAGATTTTAAACCTTTCAGTATTTCTTCTTCTTCTTCTTCTTCTTCTTCTTCTTCTTCTTCTTCTTCTTCTTCTTCTTCAGAGGATGAACCCCATTCATATGGAACAAGAACACCAAAGGGGCCACTGACTTGAAATTCAAACTTCCAAAGAACTGGAGAGAAGTAACAGAAGATAATGGGAAATAGAGAGAAGAAAAGATCAGTTATTAGAAAAACAGATAGATAAATAAATAGATAAATAAATAAATAAATAAATAAATAGATAAATAAACAAATAAATAAATAAATAAATAGAAACGTAAGTAAATGAATAAAAATACAAGAATTGTATTTATAAGTGAAACTTCCTGAGTGAATGTGCAAAATATGACTGAAATAAAACGCCAAGTTTTGGAAAACAAATCAGTTGAAGGAATTTTATCAGAAATTCTTAAATTAACTCAGTTGTACTACAGTTTTCATAAGGAAATATAATTTAACAAATAAAATCTAAAAATTGTAAGTTGTACCGTTTTTATAAAGCGATCTAATTTGGCAAATAAAATCTAAAAAATTCAATTTGTATCGTTTTTGTCAAGCGATCTCATTTGACAAATAAAATCTAAAAAATTATGAATTTTACCGTTTTTATAGAGATCTCATTTGACAAATAAAATCTAAAAGGTTTGAATTGTACCGTTTTTATAAAGAGATCTAATTTGACAAATCAAAACTAAACCTTTTAAATTGAACCGTTTTTTGTAAAGAAATCTAATTGAACAAATAATATCAAAACCTTTTAAATTCTATAGTTTCTATAAAGAGATCTAATTTGAAAGATAGAATCTAAACCTTTTAAATTGCACCGTTTTTTGTAAAGAAATGTAATTGGACAAATAATATCAAAACCTTCTAAATTGTAGCTTTTATAAAGAGAACTAAATCGTTAAACAAAATCTAAACCTTCTCATCGATACTGGAAGAAGGCAAAACATTAGATTTTTGGAAAGGTTATATTTTTTTATATACTTTATAACCTTTGGAAAAGCTGAATTTCCTGTCTTATTTTAGTGTCGTGGCATTCAATACGTACTTTACAAAAACCAAAATTAAGAAAGAAACTTGTTAATGATTTTTAACGTTGGCCGGAGGTTCTTGTTGCAAAAAATATTGATGGATAACTAGATGATCAGGTGACGTCAATGCCAAGTTAGAAATAGCATAAACTGCACTTAGCAAATGTCCAATGCAAGCGCCTCAGGGGCGTGGTCGGTATGGTGTTGGCGTACCACCTCGGTGGCCGCGAGTTCGATTCTCGGGCATTCCATTGAGGAGTGAGATATGTGTATTTCTGGTAATAGAAGTTCACTCTCGACGTGGTTCGGAAGTCACGTCAAGCCGTTGGTCTCGCTGCTGAATAACCACTAATTCCATGCAACGTAAAAACAACATACAAACAAACAAACCAATTCGATGCGAGTACTGTTTGATCCAGTGGTTCTCAACCAGGGGGGGAATTCAGAGGGGAAATTGTGACCAAGGATTTTTACTATTATATGTATATTATTTGGAATGCACCTTTTGAGGCAGACAATTTTGGAAAGGGGTTGGGGTGGGGGGCGGGGTGAGGAAGATGGTTGACATTCTAGCATATGGTGAAAGGGTGCATGGGCCAAAATAGTTGAGAGAGAGAGAGAGAGAGAGAGAGAGAGAGAGAGAGAGAGAGAGAGAGAGAGAATAAAAAACAAAAAGACCCAAAACACCTTATCAAAATAACTCTACGGGAGCCGAACACCATTTTTGCTGGACAACTTTTCAAAAGACAATCTTACGAAATTTATCACAATAAAAAAAAAAAAAAACATTTAAACTTATAACAGATATAAAGCTCTTTGAAATACAGACTAGAAACACACACACACACACACACACACAAACGCACACATGATCCCAATGCCTGTAAAGGTCTCTCAGTTAATTTCAGAATCGTGCGCTTGAAGTCGAATCTTTTTTATTTATTTGTTTTAATATCTTTGCCACCTTCAAACTTTCAAAGAGTTTACTTTGGTTCAGTTATAGCAAACACAGTCGGCCTTGTTGTTAAAAGATTTGTATTTGTAAATTCTTCTATGAAATTGCGTTTTCGTAGTGTCATTTGGCTATATGTCAAGTTGAAGAGATTGGGTTATTACTGGAACACTTAAAGAAAAAAAAATAAAATAAAAATAAAATACTCAGTCCATAAACACAGAATTACATTATTTTCAGACAGCATCTTTCCATTTACTTATTGATTGATGAATTTGTTAATTTCTTTTTTCTTTTTAATAAATGAGAAATCTTTATGTATTTCCGTTTACCTTCTCTTACTTCCAAATTTGCGCCATGTTCTTTGGAAGATTGAATTTCAAGTCAATGTGAATAGGGTTCTTCATCTTCTGAAATAATAATAATAATAATAATAATAATATAATAATAATAATAATAATAATAATAATAATAATAATAAGGCGCCTGGAAAAGCAAATCATGGTGATGAGATCTGACTTGAGTAAACTGAAAGAGATGGCAGAAAAAAGGCTAAGAAGCAAGAAAACAAGGGAGGAACTCAACGAGAAATACAAAGTACAAGAGAGGGGACTAAACCAACACAATAGAAGATGTCAAAACAGAGGCTTAAGGCCAAAGCACATAAGATCCAACGGTACATGACAGGAATAAGGGATACCAACAAAACAAACTATTTCGGAACCAACCAGAAAAGACTATACAGCCAACTAAGAGGGGAAGACAACCACCCAGAAAAATTCCTGAAGCCGAACCAAGTAAGAGACTCTGGGAAAACATATGGAGTAATCCGGTATCACACAACAAACATGCAACATGGCTCCAGGAAGTCAAGGAAGAAGAAACAGGGAGAATAAAACAAAGATTCACAGAGATCACGACAGACACAGTCAGACACCAACTAAAGAAAATGCCAAACTGGAAAGCCCCAGGTCCCGATGAAGTCCATGGATACTGGCTCAAAAACTTCAAGGCCCTACACCCACGAATAGCAGAACAACTCCAGCATTGTATCTCAAATCACCATGCACCCAAATGGATGACCACAGGAAGAACATCCTTAGTACAAAAAGACAAGAGTAAGGGAAATATAGCCAGTAACTACAGGCCTATCACCTGCCTACCAATAATGTGGAAGTTACTAACAGGTATCATCAGTGAAAAAGGCTATACAACTACCTATGAGGAGACAAACACCATCCCCCACCAACAGAAAGGCTGCAGAAGGAAGTGTAGGGGCACAAAAGACCAGCTCCTCATAGACAAAATGGTAATGAAGAACAGTAGAAGGAAAACCAACCTAAGCATGGCATGGATAGACTATAAGGAAGCCTTCGACATGATACCACACACATGGCTAATAGAATGCCTGAAAATATATGGGGCAGAGGAAAACACCCATCAGCTTCCTTCAAAAATACAATGCGCAACTGGAATAACAATACTCACAAGCTCTGGAATAAGACTAGCAGAGGTTAATATTAGGAGAGGGATCTTCCAGGGCGACTCACTGTCCCCACTACTCTTCGTAGTAGCCATGATTCCCATGACAAAAGTACTACAGAAGATGGATGCCGGGTACCAACTCAAGAAAAGAGGCAACAGAATCAACCACCTGATGTTCATGGACGACATCAAGCTGTATGGTAAGAGCATCAAGGAAATAGATACCCTAATCCAGACTGTAAGGATTGTATCTGGGGACATCAGGATGGAGTTTGGAATAGAAAAATGAGCCTTAGTCAACATACCAAAAAGGCAAAGTAAACGAGAACTGAAGGGATAAAGCTACCAGATGGGAGCAACATCAAACACATAGATGAGACAGGATACAAATACCTGGGAATAATGGAAGGAGGGGATATAAAACACCAAGAGATGAAGGACACGATCAGGAAAGAATATATGCAGAGACTCAAGGCGATACTCAAGTCAAAACTCAACGCTGGAAATATGATAAAAGCCATAAACACATGGGCAGTGCCCAGTAATCAAGACAGCGCAGGAATAGTGGAATGGACGAAGGCAGAACTCCGCAGCATAAGATCAGAAAAACCAGGGAAAACATAATGACAATACACAAAGCACTACACCCAAGAGCAAATACGACAGACTATACATAACACGAAAGGAAGGAGGGAGAGGACTACTAAGTATAGAGGACTGCGTCAACATCGAAAACAGAGCACTGGGGCAATATCTGAAAACCAGTGAAGACGAGTGGCTCAAGAGTGCATGGGAAGAAGGACTAATAAAAGTAGACGAAGACCCACAAATATACAGAGACAGGAGAATAACAGACAGAACAGAGGACTGGCACAACAAACCAATGCACGGACAATACATGAGACAGACTAAAGAACTAGCCAGCGAGACACATGGCAATGGCTACAGAGGGGAGAGCTAAAGAAGGAAACTGAAGGAATGATAACGCGGCACAAGATCAGGCCCTAAGAACCAGATATATCCAAAGAACGATAGACGGAAATAACATCTCTCCCATATGTAGGAAGTGCAATACGAAAAATGAAACCATAAACCACATAGCAAGCGGATAAATGCCCGGCACTTGCACAGAACCAGTACAAAAAGAGGCATGATTCAGTGGCAAAAGCCCTCCACTGGAGCCTGTGCAAGAAACATCAGCTACCCCCTTGCAGTAATAAGTGGTACGAGCACCAACCTGAGGGAGTGATAGAAAACGATCAGGCAAAGATCCTCTGGGACTAATGGTATCAGAACGGATAGGGTGATACGTGCAAACAGACCAGACGTGACGTTGATTGACAAAGTCAAGAAGAAAGTATCACTCATTGATGTCGCAATACCATGGGACACCAGAGTTGGAGAGAAAGAGAGGAAAAAATGGATAAAGTATCAAGATCTGAAAATAGAAATAAGAAGGATATGGGATATGCCGGTGGAAATCGTACCCATAATCATAGGAGCACTAGGCACGATCCCAAGATCCCTGAAAAGGAATCTAGAAAACTAGAGGCTGAAGTAGCTCCAGGACTCATGCAGAAGAGTGTGATCCTGGAAACGGCACACATAGTAAGGAAGTGAGGACTCCTAAGGAGGCAGGATGCAACCCGGAACCCCACACTATAAATACCACCCAGTCGAATTGGAGGACTGTGATAGAGCAAAAAAAAAAAAAAAAAAAAAAAAAAAAAAAAAAAAGAAAAAAAAACAAAAAAAAAAACCATAATAATAATAATAATAATATAATAATAATAATGATCTTGCAGTACCATGGGACACCAGAGTAGAAGAGAAAAATTGAGAAAAGATAAGTATCAAGACCTGCAAATAGAAATAAGGAGGATATGGGGCGTGCCAGTGGAAATTGTACCCATAATCATAGGGACACTAGACACGATTCCCAGATCCCTGAAAAGGAACCTGGAATAACTAGATGCTAAAGTAGCTCCAGGACTCATGCAGAAGAGTGTGCTCCTGGAAACAAGCCGCAACATAAGGTAAGAAAATTTGGGAATTGGACTCCTAAGGAGGGCCCAGGGATGCAACCCGGAACCCCACACTATAAAAACCACCCAGTCGAATTGGAGGACTGTGATAGACCAAATAAAATTATAATAATAATAATCAAACTTCCATAATCTAGAATGCTCTTAAATCTTTATTCATGAAGTACAGCACTTGACTAGCTTTATCGATAAATGTTCAGTATCTTCCACATTATCTTTCCACCAACGTTGCTTTTGGTAGCCCTCTTCGTCCTCAGCTCCAGAGGACCTTCATTCCTCACACCGTTGGGCTGTGGAACTACCTCCCTACTGAGGATGCTGTGCAATTGGAACTTCTTCAGAAGTTCAAGCGAAGATGCGATGCATTACTACTCTAATACTATTCCCCTTGCATTTTGATACATTTTTATTTATTTATAAATATACTAATTCATTTTTCCTTGTTTATAAGTGGGACCTCTTCTTTCTGTATTTTCCTTTACCTCCTCTTACTTCTTCCTAATGAACACCATAATATTCTTTGGAAGCTTGAATTTGAAGTCAGTGGCCCCTTTGGTGGGCTAGTTCCGTATGAATAGGGTTCGTCTTCATTTCTATCATTCAACTGAGTTCCAAATAATCGCCATGTTTCCTTTATTTAACCATTACTCTCCTCGTCTCATCACTTATTATCTAAATTATGCTTTGTATAATGTCCCTATGTCATCAAACATTCTCTGTTGTGTTAATGGCTCCATTTATAACTCTCTAACCATAGAGTACTTTTTATGTCCTCTTCTCTAATCTCTAATCATAATCACGTGACTTATTTACGATCATAGCAAAATTTTGTACCATTTCTCCCCAACTAAAGTCACTGTTGATATATTTTCACATTTGCTTCAACTACATAATGATCAGTTATACCTCCAGCCACTTTCTTTATCCCCATTCTATATAATGACTCCCCCATTTCATCTATCCAGTGCCATTTGGTCTTGAATTCACTATTTCTCCTCAACTAGAATAACTATTCATCTATTTTCATATTCGCTTCAGCTACATATTGATCAGATATACCTACATCTACTTTCCGTATCACCATTTTATTAATCAATTCCATCTATTCACTATATACCATTCTCCTTTGCATTTACTATTTCTTC
>NC_087206.1:77451278-77466278 GCF_015104395.2 Macrobrachium nipponense
GGTGGATCTAAGAAACCTTTCAGCGTAATTCATCTGAAATTGTTGCAAAGGTTACGCTTTTCAAACTTTGACCAGGTGAATAATAATCTCAAAACCTTTATATATATAAACTTTGAAACAATAACAACTCAATGCATTTTTCACGGGAACTTTATGACCACTTCGGGTAAAGTAGTTTCGTTACTAGGCCTAATTAATTACAGAAATGACGACGACACTGAACGAGGCTAAAGTAGTTTCGTCATTAGGCCTATTTATTTACAGAAATAATGACGATGACACTGACGAGGCTAAAGTAATTTCGTTACCTAGGCTATTTAATTACAGAAATGACGATGACACTGACGAAGCTAAAGTAGTTTCGTTACTAGGCCTAATTGAATTACAGAAATAATGAGATGACACTGACGAGGACGAACTGTCAGAATAGGCCTAGTGGATGATTCACTGTCTTGTCTGAAGCTGCTTTGAAAAGGCACAAGTCCTTTGAGGATGGTTAAGGCGCTCCTGAGACCACGGAGCCTGACGCCCAAAAGGCAGCCAGCCAGCCAGGCAGCCCTCCTTCCTCCTCCTCCATCCATATCGCGCCGTTGTGGGCGGCGGGGGAACATAATTTGTGGGTTGGTGGCGCGGAAGGGCGCGACCGACGGGTTGCGTGCAGCACGGGAGGTGAACAATGGGCTTGTGTGACTTACCAGTTGGATCCTACTACATTCCATTACGAAATTTCAAAGGCGCCTCGGGTTCAACTTTGTTCATTTCCCGCCAGCAGCAGCAGCGGCGGCTCCTCCGAGAAGCCCCGCCTGTCGCCGATAAGCCACTTCCGTCCCGCGGAAGGCGACCCCGCCCACCCCGTCCCTTCGACCAATCGCCTTCGCCGCCTCCCGCGGAGGGAGCTCCGCCTCGCGTCCAATGGGGGCGGCGATATGGAGGTCTTCGCTGTCGGCGGAGACCAATAAGATCGAGTTTCCCTTCGCCTGAGCGTGGCATGTGGCCCGTCGGGACAGCAGGTGGCTGCGGAGGCAGTCAGGTTTAGGTAGTCAGTGTATATTTTGCGAATGAACGCAGGTGTAGTCACTAGTTAGTCGCAGGTGCGTCAGGAGTTGCCCCGTGAAAAGGTGTATAGGTGTGTGTGTGTGGGTGTGTGTAGCGCCGCGACCTCTCACACTCTCTCTCCCTCTCTTTCTCTCTCTACCTCTTTCTGTGACCTGTTGTTACGGGCCGCCCAGCGCTAGAAAAGGATAAAATGAAACCATGTTTTCGAGTGATGACTACAGACACAAGCAGCTCCCTCCTCGTCGTCTCGTCGCGCCGTTAGGACTTTAGGCCGATGGTGGTTCTCCTCAGGCGGGAGGAAGAAGAAGAAGAGGACAGTAGTAGTTGTAGTAGTTATAGTAGTTGTTTCAGTAGTACTACTACTAGTGAAGGTTCCCGAAGGGGAACTGAAAAGGAGTCGTGCGCAGTGACTTTCGGAGGAAGAGGCTCTTTGTCCTAGCCCTAGTCCTATCGGTCTACTTAGGAGTCTATCGGTAGTAGTTCGGTCCCTACCGGAGACAGTTCCCGAAGGATATTATTATTATTATAATAATTATTATTATCATACCCGTCCGAGGATTCCTCTCTCCATCTTCACGTTGGCTAGGCCCCACGACTCCCCGCCGGCAGGAGGGGCCCACTGCCCGCTGCGGCCGCGCCCACAGATGCTCAGCCCTGAAGTCGTCGGCAGCCAACCCACCGCCTTCTCCGTGCCCTCTACCTCCTCCATCTCAGGGGCTTGGCCCACGCCGCCTACGATGACCGCCCTTCCACCCGCTCTCCCCTATTATGCGCCAGGTAAGTGAGGGTGGCATCGCTACGTCCTTCGTGGTTCGTCCGCCTTCGGGTGTAGTACTGTGAGTGAGTCATCTCTCCCTATTCACCTTCAGGAAGGTCTCCAATGAGCCATGTGCTTTGCATAGCTAAATATATTTTCTGGGGATTAATGTTATTATTATCTTGTTTGGAAAAATCAAAGTTCACACCAGTATTTATATGGTATTTTGCAAATCTTTATTCACCTTCAGGATGGTCTCCAATGCGTCACATGCTTTGCATGGCTAAATATATTTTCTGGGGATTAGTGTTATTATAATCTTGTTTGGAAACATAAAAGTCCACAGTAATATATATATATATATATATATATATATATATATATATATATATATATATGTATATATATATATATATATATATATAGATATATATATATATATATATTGTAGTATTTTGCTAAATATTATTCTAGCATTTGTCAGTGGCAATAAATAATATGTAACTTTAGTCACATATCATTCTAGTGTTTGTCAATGGCAGTATATTGTAACTGCAGTCACAGAAAGAGAATTACCCATTAGGCCTGTAGCGTACAAATATTTCTTATAAAGTAGTCTACGCCTATCTTTTAGGGAGGGGTAAAAAAAAGAAAAAAAAAATAGCCTAATCTGCTTCCCAGAGAATGATGCTATAATCTTCTAAGCATTAATATCTAGTAATGCTTAGAAGATTTTTTTATCATTTTTTTGCGCTACAATTAATCAATAGATTCAAATTGAAAGCAGATGAGAATTCCAGAGTCCTATTCATTCCCGTGTAACGCCATGGCCAATTTTAAACATTGTTTTAGTAGCTGTAGGCGCCTATACAGCGGATACGTTATCTACCCAACATTTCCTTTGCAGGATTTTCAATAGTATTTTTGCGCAGATTCATTCCTTGCACAAAAAAAAAAAAAAAAAAAAAAAAAATATATATATAATATATCATATAATATATATAATAAAATCGAGAATTCAAGGCTGACACTCATCATCTTTGTATTGCCATAAGTGAGACCAGTAGATTCCATTATATTTCTTTCGGTCGGTCAGAGCGAATGTGCATTGTAATGCGTCAACTCACACCCTTTCATTATAGCGATTCTATCTCTGGAATCGCTTAATAGAATCATCATGAAAACATTACGGATATCATATCACTCGCTGCGAATTATTGGATAAAGAATGTTTTCCACTGTTGACCGGTCGTGAATTAATCGCTATTGAAGACTCATTAAGAGAAAAAGTATTTTAACATTTCTTTTAGAATAATATTTGAAAAGAGGAAATTGTAAATATTTTGAACGATATTTTTAGGGGCTAGCGAGAGAAATAATAACCTTTCCTAACCTACCTTAGGCGCCGTGCCGCCGGCTGCTCGTGTGAGGGGCTGGGGGACTCCGCTCCCCCATGGACCCTCCAAATATTGAATGTCATCGTCTTTCTATTCTGCATAAATCCGCTGTTATCAATGTAATAATTATGATAAATATTTTGATGATAATATTCATAAGAGATACAATAACATTTTGCAAGGTGTCGCTAACTGTCGTTATCGTTTAATATATATATATATTATATATATATATATATATATATATATATATATACATACATATTCTAATCTCATTTACATATATAGGTTTTCCTACATTAAATCGATAGATGAATATTTCGCAAAAAAAATAAGAAACAAAACAGAAATAGTTGTATATTATGTTGTAAGTGGTAATATATATTATTATATATATATATATATATATATATAATATATATATATATATATATATATATATATATGTATGCATATATACATATATATAACTATATGTGTGTGTGTGTGTGTGCGAGATCAGAGAGAGAGAGAGAGAGAGAGAGAGAGAAGAGTCATATTTTTACGGTAATTGTTCGAAGGCGAAAATAAAATGACTGAAGCGTAAAAATGAAGCCTCAGAATCACAAAGTTCAGCTTCATTCTTCGAATGAAGCATTCGACTGCAAATTGAGTGGCGAATTAAGATGTAGTCAGTCAGTTCACCATTAACAACGCTTTGGTCGGTAAAAAAAAAAAATAAATAGACTACAGTAATTTATATTATTATAATCATTCTTCAGAAATACTCATGGAAGCACGAGTCCTAAAATACGGAAAGAAATTCTCGGTTAATTATGGATACAAATATATTCTAAAAATTAATCTCTACGGAGACCTTTCGTGAGTCTGTTCAATTCGTTGTTTCAGTCTGCGGTTTTTTCTCATATATATATAATAATAATAATAATAATAATAATAATAATAATAATAATAATAGCAGTAATGATGATAATAATGATGATGATAGTATAAGCAGTAATAATAATAATGATAATAATCTGCTATCAGAAATTGTACCCATAATTCATAGGGACACTAGGCACGATCCCAAGATCACTGAAAATGAATCTGGAAAAATATAGAAGCTGAAGTAGCTCCAGGACTCATGCAGAAGAGTGTGCTCCTAGAATCAGAGCACATAGTGAGGAAAGTGATGGACTCCTCTAAGGAGGCAGGATGCAACCCCACACTATAAGTACCACCTAGTCGAATTGGAGGAGTATGATAGGCCAAAAACAAAAAATAATAATAATGATAATAATAATGGAGAAACAAATCCACAGTTAGGTATGGGCATATATACTTAAAAGTAAATCTCAGTTAAAGCTCGGGATTGCAGTCTGACTATGATCCTGAATTTAGGAACTCGAAGTTGGACCATTTTCAAGCCGAAAATTGATTGCTGCTTGAGAAATCCCCTAGGATTCATTCTTACTGTGTATATAGACATCCTCCATCCTTGAGAAATCCTCTAGAATTGCTACTGTGTTTATAGGCATCTTCCATCCTTGAGAAATCCTCTAGAAATTGTTCTTACTGTCTAGAGGACTCCTTTATCCTTGAGAAATTCTCTACAGTTATTCCTACTGTGTCTATATATATATATATATATATATATATATATATATAAATATATATATATATATATTATATCTATATTATATATAGATATATATATATTTATTATATATATGTATATTATGAGTATATCGAGCTACAATGTCCTTTAATATCTAATTCGCTCTACCTCGGAATTAATATATTTTCATATATGCTTAACCGAAGGGGAATTTTTTCTCGATAATAGATTTGCCTGGACCAGGGCGCGAACCTATGGATCCTTTCAAACCCAGGAACGTCAGTGAAGCTTTACCTACTACACGGTGTAGTAGGTAAAGCTTCACTGACGTTCCTGGGTTTGAAAGGATCCATAGGTTCGCGCCCTGGTCCAGGCAAATCTATTATCGAGAAAAAATTCCCCTTCGGTTAAGCATATATGAAAATATATTAATTCCGAGATAGAGCGAATTAGATATTAAAGGACATTGTAGCTCGATATATGTATATGAATCACGGAAATGTGATATGACTTATATATATATATATATATATATATATATATATATATATATATATATATATATATCCATGCATCCTCCATCCTTGAGAAATCCTCTAGAATTGCTACTATGTCTATAGTCATCCTCCATCCTTGAGAAATTTCCTAGAATTTATTCCTACTCTGTCTTTAGGCATCTTCCATCCTTGAGAAACACTCTAGAATTTGTTCCTACTGTGTCTATAGGCATCCTCAATCCTTGAGAAATTCAATAGAATTTATTCCTTTTGTGTCTATTGGCATCCTCCATCCATGAGAAATCCTCTAGAATTTATTCTTACAGTGTCTATAGGCACCTCCATCCTTGGGATATCCTCTAGAATTACTACTGTGTCTATAGGCATCCTCCATCCTTAGGAAACCCTCTAGATTTTATTCCTACATTGTCTATAGGCATACTCCATCCTTGGGATATCCTTGAGAAGTCCTTCTAAGGAATTCGGAGGATTGCAGGATACGACCATCCCGTCGCATGTATACGTGGCTGTAGAGACATTTCCGATCTTTCAAAGATTTCTTGATTGTCACCTCCCGCCCTCCCCCACCCAACCCCCAAACCTCACGTACAACCCAAAACACCTTCCTACACCTCCTTCCACCCCTCTCATAGCTCTCTCTGCCTGTGAAGGACGGTGTGGTATAATCTCCGGTTTCGACGTCTCCGCTGCCAGAACTCGCATTGCGTGAAGGATTCACATTCATTGGTCTCGTGCTGGTGAAGGCTATCATCATCAATTGGGGTTCCTGTGGATCCCGGCTGGTGGAATGAATGCCTGGGACCTCTTTTTCCATCTTGGGAGGTCTCGTGGGATTGCTGCACAATCAAGGTCCTTTAGTGCTTGGGATTTTGTCAGGAATTGAGATAGCGTCATTATTTTGTTGAGGAGTTGAACCAATTTGGTTTTGCATGGAGGGACATTCCTACTTGATTTTGTCAAAGAATTGAAGAACTTTGGCTTAGTATGGAAAGAAAGTCTCCTTGATTTTGTTACAGAACTGAACAACTTTGGCTTAATATAGAGAGAAATTCCTCCTTGATTTTGTCAAAGAATTGAACCAGTTTGACTTCGTATGGAAAAAGATAAATTGAATTGAACCAGCTTGACTTTGCAGTGACAGAAATTCTTCACTGGTTTTGTCAAACAATTGAACCAGTCTGACTTTTTAAAGAGAAATCCCATTTTTTGACTCAGTGTAGAAGGAAATCATCCCTCTTTGTTTTTTCAAAGAATGAACCAGTTTTACTTTTCATAGAGAGAAATCCCGCCCCCCCCCCCCTCCTTGACTTTATTATGACTTTGTATAGAAGGAAGGAAATCTCTCCTTGATTTTTTCAAAGAACCGAACCAGTTGGACTTTGTATAGAACATTGGTTCACAGCTCGTTACAGATTAGGGGCCACTGCCCCACCCCCCAAAAAAAAAGAGAGTATCGTGGACCATACCCTCTATGAATAACGGCAAATAAAACTAAGACAATATATACATTTTGGATTGAGATGTATATATTTCTTTCCCAAGAATTAAAAATTGAAGATTGGCGTTATGTTTTAAATAAGAATAAGATAAAGTTTCGGATGTCTTCTATTATGTAGTACATTAAGTATTGGAGGTCCTCTAATTTGCAGTAAATTAAGTTTTAGATGTCTTCTGTTTTGCTGTTGACAGTAAATAAAGTTTTAGATGTCTTCTATTTTGTAGTTGACAGTAAATAAAGTTATGATTGTCTTCTTTAAGTTTTGGTTGTCTTCCATTTTGCGTTTGACAGTAAATTAAATTTTGGTTGTCTTCTATTTTGCAGTTGACATTAAAATAAGTTTCAGATGTCTTCTATCTTGCAGTTGACAGTAATTTAAGTTTCGGTTGTGTTCTGCGAATAATATTGCCCAAATTACGAAAGTTCCTCTCGCGTTCGTGTTTGGGCAAACCATTCGTGTAGTAGTACTGTTCGCGTCCGTATAATGAGATCGTCAG
Source organism: Macrobrachium nipponense (assembly GCF_015104395.2). Classification (NCBI taxonomy): domain Eukaryota; kingdom Metazoa; phylum Arthropoda; class Malacostraca; order Decapoda; family Palaemonidae; genus Macrobrachium; species Macrobrachium nipponense. Next base: position 77,458,602 of record NC_087206.1, read on the forward strand.
TCGATGAAATAATTGTTGGAAAAATGAAAAGAAAAATAAAAAAAAGAAAAAATCTTGTATAAAATAACCAACTTTAATTTGTATTTCCCATTGGCCTCGAACGACAATTATCGTTTTTTTTTTTTTTTTTTTTTTTTGACGTATTATTGATACGTCCATCTGACGCGGATATCGGATGACGATGATCAACGGGTAGGCACACATGTCCACTATAGAAGTTGTGTTCATCGCGAGAGCAGGAATCATTTCCTCAGTCATTTCCTCATTACTGGCGACAGGCTGACGAACGGGAGATGGGTTATATGCTTAATCATGCTAGCAGTAATTCTTATATATATACACAGAGAGAATAAGAATATATATTTTTCCTTTTATCTAGCATTGCTGGGTCGCAGATGCCGGGTGATTGCAAATGAGTGGTTCGTGTGGGCTTAGATAAAAAGGCAGAATGCTTCGTTCCACGTTTTCTATTCGGATTGACACCTGTTCAGTCCCAAAGGTGATTATTGTATTTCTTATCGCAGAAAGATCAGACTGCCGCTATACTATTACCTACTCACTTGTTTACTTGCTTGCGTACTTATTTAATTGCTTTCCAATTCCATGTGTGTGAAGTTTGAGTGAAATACTTTACAAAATAGCAAGAAGGACTTTTAACTAAAACACACACACACATATATACATATATGTGTGTGTGCACGTGTGTGTTTGTGTGGTTTGGTTAAAAGTCATTCTTGCCATCTTGTAAAGTATTTCACTCAAATTTCACACACACAGAATTGGAAAGCAATTAATTAAGTGAGTAAGTAATAATAATAATAATAATAATAATAATAATAATAATAATGATAATAATAATAATAATAATAATAATAATAATATCGGATTTCCTTCTGATCTTTCTGTGGAAGACAAGAAATCATCCCGTATTGTAAAGATATACAAAATCAACCCTTGGGACTGAACAGGTGTAAAACTAAATCGAAAAGATGTAGAACGAAACAATTTTCCTTTATCTAAGCACACACGAACCACTCACTGGCAATCATCAGGAACCCGAGACCGAGCAGGACTCTAGATAAGAAGGTAAACTATACATAATTTTTTTCCCCAGGTAATCCGTCTGCCAGAGTTGCGCATATTGTCGTCAACCACGAAGTCAGATTAAAGATCACAGAATTCTCCCGGATTTCGAAATGGGAGTAAAAGAAGGGTTATTTGGGATAATTGTTGATTATTCACTTGGCGGATTATCACGATTATTCAGAAGATGGCGAACTGACTATCTGGAAGTAAGAGGAAGGTAAAGTGAGATACAGAAAGAAGAGTTCTCTCTTATAAAAAAATGAATGAGAAAAAAAAAATAAAATAAATTCATGTATTACGATAATAATACAAAGCGTTACAGGATAATCCATCAACATTAAAGAATAATCCATAAAAGTCACAGAATAATCCATAAACGCCAAAGAATAATCCATAAGATTCATAGAATAGTCCATTAACGTTAAAAAATAATCCTTAAACGTTAGATCATAATTCATAAACTTTAAATAATAATTCAGAATAATCCTTAAACGTTAAATAATAATTCATAAACTTTAAATAATAATTCAGAATAATCCTTAAACGTTAAAGAATAATTCATAAACATTAAGTAATAATTCATAAACGTTAAAGAATCCATAAGATTTAAAGAATAATCCATAAACATTAAAGAATAATCCATAAACATTAAAGAATAATCATTCAAAGTTAAAGAATAATCCATAAGATTTAAAGAATAGTCCATAAACGTTAAAAAATCCATAAACGTTAAAGAATAATCCATAAAAGTTGCAGAATAATCCATAAACAGTAAAGAATATTCCATAAACATTAAAAATAATCTTTAAACATTAGACAATAATCCATAAACATTAAAACCCATATTTAAAGAAAAATATTGTGTTAACCCATAAACATGAAAGAATAATCCATAAACATTAAAATTACATACTAATCCAGAAACATTAAAGAATAACTTACAGAGTACTCCATAAAAACGAAAGAATAATCCTCAAACGTTAAAGAATAACCCAAGAAGGTTAAAAAATAATCCTTAAACCATAAAAAATTAATGTTAAAGAATAAGCTATAAACGTTACAGAATAATCCATAAACTACAAACATTACGAAATAATCCATAATTAAAGGATAAGCATTATAGAATAATCCATAAAAATTACAGAACAATCCATAATTAAAGAATAAACATTATAGAATAATCCATAAACATTACAGAGTAATCCCTAATTAAAGAATAAACATTAGAGAAAAATCAGCAGGTTCGGGACCCATGTACCCATTGTACTATGATGTACGCATCTTGTCCAGCTCCTTATCTGACCTTGAAATGAAATAAAAATTATTATTATTATTATTTTTCCGTCTATCACAGTCATCCTATTCGACTGGATGGTTTTTATAGTGTGGGGTTCTGGGTTGCCTCCTACCACCTTAGGAGTCCATCAGTTGATAAAAGGTTATTATCATTATTATTATTATTATAATTATTATTATTATTATAGAAAAGAATATAGAATTTGGGACCTACGATGAGGTCATTCAGCGCTTCAAAAGCGTTGATGAAAATAAAATGGAAGACAGAGAATATAATCGAACGTATAGTAAAAAGAATGAAAGGGGTTGTAGCAGCTATAGGGACCTAAGGAAGGGACGCTGCGAAGAAATTTATTAAGCAAATGGCCACAGTCCGCTGCATGAGGAGCACTGACGGCACTACCTCCCTACGGCCTAACACTGTTTATTGTTGTGATACAAACCCGTCGTCAGATTTCGCCATATAAGTTTTTTTTTTCTTTTTTTTTTGTAATTCCTCACCCCCACATTTATCTTTGCCAGAATGTTGAATAATGCGAACGCGTTTTCTCCGTTCTAACATAATGCTTTTAGCACTATCGAATGTTGCAAAAAAAAATTTTAATGCATTTATAAATTTACAACAGTCCCAAACGGACGATCTAATTAATTGAATTTTATAATCTTTTTAATCTTCCTGTACGTTTGTGAATGTGAAAACGTTAATTTTTCGGACGATTTCTTATCTATTCTACTTTCTGTACATTTTTCAATGTCAAAGTATTAATTTTAAGGACGATTTTTTTTTGTATTCCCCTTCCTGTACATTTGTGAATAACAAAATACTTTTTCGGACGATTGTGAGACGGGTTCGTTCATCTGTCCCAACCGAGCAGCAGAAAACTGTTCTGATTAACAGCGTTATTTGGAGTACTACGATCATCACTTGATTTAGACCGGGACTAGAAGCGTGATTCCCGTCAGTCGAGATTAAATCGAAAATTGATAAAAGGGGAGATATACTTAACCCCACGTTGCGTGATCCCATTAAATGAGACGCTTTTTGGAGCAAATAATATCGGATGTAAGCAACGAGCCACCTCCAGGAGGCGAATGAGTGTGTGCATGTGTGTGTGTGTGTTTGTTAGTTAGCGAATGATAGCGATTTGTGGAATGACATTTATTTTCCCTCTCCGTTCAGCGAATGCGTCTGTTTGAACGTACACCTGTCCGTTCTGTGTTATCACACCACAACACGAAAGGGTTACGATAATAAATTTCTTAAACTAACGCAGTTTGCGTGCGTATGTATGCATGTGTGTGTACGCGTGTTTTTTTCCCCGTTTTCATAGACACAATCCAGCCTGGCCATCATCGTGTTCCTAAATCTTTTCTGGCTTATTTTTCCTGCCTCGCAATTTCTAAAAAAAAGCTATTCTTACTTAGGTATGAAATTACAAATTTGCACACCAGCCCGGCAATATTGTAGGTTATTGGGCATTCGATTCGCCTTTTCGTACATAAGCAATTATTATTATTATTATTATTATTATTATTATTATTATTATTATTATTTTCATTATTATCATTATTTCTGGCACAATTTTGTTCCGGTCTTCCACGAGTGGTATAAATGCCCTTGTGGCTCCCACTGTCCACCGGGAAGACTTCGAATGTCTTTATTATTATTATTATTATTATTATTATTATTATTATTATTATTATTATTATTATTATTATTATTATTATTATTATTCAGGAGATGAAAAGAATATAAAGTTGCTCAGCAGGAAGTAAGAGGAGGTAAAGGAAAATACAGAAGGAAGAAATATCACTTATTAAAACGATAAAAGAGGAATTACTAAATAGATAAAAATGCATTAAAATGCAGGGAGAATAGCTGAAACCCCAACCCCACTTCTCTCTCTCTCTCTCTCTCTCTCTCTCTCTCTCTCTCCCTCATGTACTGAAAGAAAAAATGAATCAATAAATAGATAAAAGTGCATTAAAATGCAAGAAGAAGAGCTGAAACTCTTCACAATAAAATTGCTATCTCTCTCTCTCTCTCTCTCTCCCTCTCTCTCGCTTTGTATTCTAATGTAAACAGGTGTTCGAAAACACTTGTTTTTATCTTTTACACGGGAATACAATTTACAGTATAATTGTCGATTTTTATCGCACAACTTTTTTTTTCACTCTATCATGAATTTCTTCGCACTGCTTTGTTTCTACCTTCCAATGCCAACAGCTTTTTCAACCAACTGTGGCATTCTTCTTCAGGGCTACTCTAGTTTCACAGTGGAATTATATTGTCCTTTATGCCTCGCAACGCTGGACTGTGGAACAGCCTCCATATACTGAGGAATGTCGTGGAATTTGGAGCTTCTTCAGAAGCTGAAGCGAAGATGCAATCCATTAATGCCCTAATGCAATTCAACTTGTATCTCAATGTTTGAATGGCATTTTTATTAATCCGTTTACTTATTCATTTGTTGATTTATCCATTTCTTCGAATAACTGATCTCCTCTTTCTGTATTGCCCATTAACCCCCTGTGACTTTTGTCGAATGAACACGATCTTTGGAGGCTTGGAGAATTTGAAGTCAGTGGCCCCCTTTTTGGGCTTGTTGCATATGAATAGGGTTCCTCATCTTCTGAATAATAATAATAATAATAATAATAATAATAATAATAATAATAATAATAATATGATGATGATGATGATGATGATGATGTCGCAATACCATGGGACACCAGAGTTGAAGAGAAAGAAAGGGAAAAAATGGGATATGCCAGTGGAAATTGTACCCATGATCATAGGGACATTAAGCGCGATCCCAAGATCCCTGATAAGGAGTCTGGAAAAACTAGAGGCTGAAGTAACTCCAGGACTCAAGCAGAAGAGTGGGATCCTAGAAACGGCGCACTTAGTAAGAAAAGTGATGGACTCCTAAGGAGGCAGGGTGCAACCCGGAACCCAACACTATAAATGCCACCCAGTCGAATTGGAGGACTGTGATAGACACTCTCCCCCCAAATGATAATAATAACATTTATTGCTGGTCAGGAAACATTTTGTCGTGCATTGTCTTTGAGATATCGTAGTCATATCCTTTTCGGGACGAACAAGGAATCACTTCAGACGCGTATTCGAAAAGACGTCTCCGTTTGATACGTGGACGCATTTAATGAACAGCCCACACATAACCCTGCTCCCGAAAGCCCAGAATGCAAAGTGATACTGACAATTAAACATAAATGTTCTAAATATAATCAATAGCGGTGTATATATATAGTTTCGAAGACAATTCTAGCATAAGAATTTTGATCAGAATCATCAACATTTTCAACTATTCCAGTTTTGATATTTGTGGAGAAATGTTAGTTAATTGGTAAAATATACAAAGAAATCAATTATTAATGAAAATACAAAAACGCTCTGGGCCTTTGATGAAAAATTAAGTACGAATTTCTAAAATCTTTAAGATTATCTCGTTTAAATTTTTATCGAATCGATAAAATATAAAAGAATATAAATAAATAATGAAGGTTCAAAAATCCTTTAGGGCTTTACTGAAAAGAAATACGAATTTTTAAGAGCGTACTTGTATTGATTTTAAAAATTATCATTATTATTTCATTTTCTTTCATCACCACACCGAATAATGACCTTTCTGGTCCCAGCGCTTGGCCTATGGCCTCCACCCGGTATTCCATTTCATTATCAGCTCAGAGACTAAGTTATAAAACTTTGATTATAATAAAAAAAAATTAAATTGACTGTGGATTGAGTATTTTTCGCAGGCATTTTTAGATCCACATGAACTTAAACAATATATATATATATATATATATACTATATATATATAATATATATATACGATATATATATACTAGTATATATATATATATGTATATGTATACTATATGTATATGGAGGTTCAACTAAGATGAAAAGTTAATTCCATACATATATATATATATATATATATATATATATATATATATATATATATATATATATATATAGTATACACATAGCCTACACACATACAAACAATTACACCCGACACTCGTAAACAAATACCCACCTAATAATCAAAGCTACGAGCGAAGCAATTCTCCTATGTACGTAGATTCGGTCAGATAATGGAATCACAACATTTATACTTCGACCTTTCCCTGTTCCCAGGATCAGCAGAAAAGTGTTCGTGGCCAGGATAACAATTATAAGTCTTTCGCGCACAATTATTTTAATTATTGTTCCTGTCACCTGTAGGCGATTAACCATCCATGTTCCGATTTGTTTTGTTTCGTTTTGTCCCGGGGTATTCGATATGTTATGAGTTATGTGTATGTACGTAATCACTTTGATAAATCTCTTCATTAAAAGATATCCGAAAATGAAACGCTACCCCTTATCACTGCTTAATTTTGTCATCTTCTGGCACATCTGTTCAACGAAACGCGAGAATTGGCTCAGTAAAATAAGATATTAAGATGTCGCATTAACTGAAGAATTTTTCATTTTATTTTCGATTTTCTTTCCTTTCATTCCCTTGACTGATTTAGTTTATTCGGGGAGTAAGCCTGCCTCTCTCTCTCTCTCTCTCTCTCTCTCTCTCTCTCTCTCTCTCGCCTAATTGGACTCACCTGACACGTTCTCTTTCGTATGTGTTGAAATGACACCCTAGGTTTTGATGTAACACCTCTATCAGATTACTTCGATAACCTACTTGCGTCAGAAAACTTCTGTAACCTCTGCTACATATTTCATGCCTGATGGGGGAAATGGTATACAGACGTCTAACTACGTAGCACAAGTAATAAACTTTGGGATCTATCAGCAGAAGTAATCACTATCAATCTCTTGTGGTATCAAGCCAGGGATTAATTGGATCGTATAACTTGCTATTGGTCCTTTTCATTATTGATCGGCAATTATACTTTCCCACGGTTTCTATTTTTAGCCGTTAGCGCGTTTTGCCTCAATTATCTGTTCTAGAAAATCTAAGGCAAATGCTTTATTCCATTCGGAATGGTCGTCTCGATATATATTTTGAAAGTAGTTGTATCATAGCGCACAATGGACAATATTGCATTGCAATATCTCTGATATCAGTCAAGGCAGAGAGTACTCGTACATCAGCACTGTACAACAAAATGCAGTGTTTTTATATCTATAAATTAGTCATGAATTTACTTGAATTTTTAATTATTTATTAATTTGTTGATTTACCTGTTTTTCCTATAACTGATCTCTCTCTCTCTCTCTCTCTCTCTCTCTCTCTCTCTCTCTCTCTCTCTATTTCCCTT
>NC_087206.1:77471278-77513778 GCF_015104395.2 Macrobrachium nipponense
TTTTCATGGTCCTCATAGACAGTTAATTTAAAGTCCTTTTGTGTTCACGGCCTTCAAAGTTATTTAAATTAAAGTCCTTCTGTTTTCATGGTCTTCATAGACAGTTAATTTAAAGTCCTTTTGTGTTCACGGCCTTCAAAGTTATTTAAATTAAAGTCCTTCTGTTGTCATGGCCTCCATAGACAGTTAATTTAAAGTCCTTTGGTGTTCACGGCCTTCAAAGTTATTCAAATTAAAGTCCTTCTGTTATCATGGTCTTCATAGACAGTTAATTTAAAGTCCTTTTGTGTTCACGGCCTTCAAAGTTATTCAAATTAAAGTCCTTCTGTTTTCATGGTCTTCATAGACAGTTAATTTAAAGTCCTTTTGTGTTCACGGCCTTCAAAGTTATTTAAATTAAAGTCCTTCTGTTGTCATGGTTCTTACATAGACAGTTAATTAAATTTTGTCCTTTTGTGTTCACGGCCATTCAAAGTTAATTATTAATTAAAGTTCCGTTCTGTTGTTCATGACCTTCATAGTCAGTTAATTTAAAGTCCTTTTGTGTTCACGGCCTTCAAAGTTATTTAAATTAAAGTCCTTCTGTTTTCATGGCCTTCAAAGTCAGTTAAATTAGCGCCCTTTTGCATTCATGGCCTTCAAAGTTATTTAAATTAAAGTCCTTCTGTATTCATGGGCTTCATAGTTAACTGAATTGAAGTCCTTTTGTTTACATGACCTTCAAAGTTAACTGAAGCCCTTTTGTATTCATTTCATTCATAGTTAGATAGTCCTTTTGTGTTCAAGTGTTCATAATTAGTTAAATTATTATGTGAGAGAAGAAGAAGAGTTTAAATGACTTTGAATTCTTTCTGTATTCATGGCCTTCAAAGATAGTTAAATTGAAGTCCTTTTGTGTTCATGGTCTTCATAATTGGTTGAACTGAAGTCTTTTTCACACATAGTTAAAATGAAGCCCTTTTGTAGTCTTGGCCTTTATAGTTAGTTAAATCATTAGGTAAATTGAACTGAAATGACTTTGGTAAGTTCTTGCATAGTTAGGAATTCCGCGACAATATCACGGAAGCGATAACTAGTACCAATCACCCAATAGTCTTAGACCTATCAATACTGCATTATCTAACGGAGGACTTTTGTTGTTTCTTGAAGGTACAATACGACCCCCCGGGATGATAGGGGGTTCGAAGCCCAAGGTGGCGACGCCACAGGTGGTGAACAAGATCGAGCAGTACAAGAGAGAGAACCCGACCATCTTCGCCTGGGAGATCAGGGAGAAACTCATCTCGGAAAACGTCTGCACGAACTCCACCGCCCCTTCCGTCTCCTCCATCAACAGAATCCTCAGGTAAAGGGAATCTTAAATGCCGTGGAAGGGTTCAAATCCTTATAGGCTTTCGTGATGCCCACCTTAGGAGGACACGAAACTGCCCTTAACTGACCCTTAGCGTGGGATTCCACGAAGCTATGAGTGGGTCGCTTCCAGGATTTCTGGGTCTCAGGATCCTGTTCTGGAGTCATTTCACAAGTAATAATTTCTCAAATAATGAAAAAAAAAATGAATCGGGAAATTTCATTCACATCAGTTCTCATGTAATGAATGATTGTCAGGTGTAAAACAGAGATTCTGCATTATTTATTATGAATTAGAGTCTACGATTGGTATTTAAATAAAAACACGAGTTACAGAATGAATAAAGTCTCCTTTCATCTCAGGAATCGCGAAATTACTTGATCCGCTTATTCTCACGTTTGTCCTCACGTCTGGAATGACTTTCATATGTAAAACTTCAGAAGTTTAAGCCAAGATCCAATGCATTACTGCCCTAATATAATTCAACTGGCATTTTGACATTTTACTGACATTTTTATCTTTTTATCTATTTATTTGCTAATTCATGTGTTTTTCTAATAACTGATCTCTTTCTGTATTTCTCTTTACCTTGTTACTTCTTTGGAAAGATCACCATAATATTGTTTGGATACTTGAATTTCAAGTCAATGACCCCTTTGTTGAGCTTGTTCCATATGAATAGGGTTCTTCATCTTCTGAATAATAATAATAATAATAATAATAATGATAATAATAATAATACCTTCAGTTACATTTTCGAATGAACGCCATAATATTCTTTGGAAGCTTTTTGAATTTCAAGGGTCAATGGCCCCTGTGGTGTGTTCCATATAAATGGGGTCTTCATCTTAATGAAAATAATAATAATAATAATAATAATACCATCTGTTAGGTTTTCGAATGAACTCCATAATATTTTTTGGATGCTTAAATTTAAAGTCAATGGCCCCTATTGGGCTTGTTCTATGAATGGGGTTCTTCACTCTGCCTATAACCTAATAATAATAATAATAATAATAATAATAATAATAATAATAATAATAATAATAATAATAATAATAATAATATTCTGGTTATATTTTAATATATTTATGGAGACTACAACGGAATGGTAAATGGTGATCTCCGCCAAAAAATCGTTAATACAGTATTTTCTTATCATTACTGTATTTTCAGAGTCGGTTGTTCCTTTAATGTCGACAATAATAATAATAATAATAATAATATCTTCTTCCCCAGGAACCGCGCAGCAGAGCGAGCAGCTGCCGACTTCGCCCGGGCAGCGGGGTACGGACTCTATACCCCGTACGCCACGGCTGCTGCCATGCCCTGGCCCAATCCCGCTGCAGCGGCAGCAGCTGCCGCTGTGTCCTCTCCCATCTGGGGAGGAGCGGGTGTTCCTCACGCCGCCATTCCGGCCGCCTATGCCTCTTCGGCGGCCGCCCACGCGGCCTTAGGCCTACATCCAGGCGCCCATGCGGACAAGCTATCGTTACCGCCCACGGTTCCCCCGCACCTCGACCCGAGAACAGGTGGGTGTGGTTTGCGTTTCTCACGCCCTTTATTTTATCATCTTGGTTTTTGTAAGTTTTTAATTTGATGTTGATTGTGTTAGATGATTTCTTCGGTTTTTTTCCTTTTTTTTTGTTTTTTGTTTTTTAAATAAGACTAGATTTTATCTCCTGTTTGAAAGAGAATAAGTTCCCCCGTAGGGAGGTTGCGCCGTCAGTGAACCTCATCAGTGCACTGTAGGCATTACTTAAGGTTTTTGCAGCGTGCCTTCGACTCCCCCTAGCTGCAACCACTTTCGTTCCTTTTACCATACCTCCTTTCATATTATCTTTCTTCCACCTTACTTCCTTAACCCTCTCCTAACACTTGATTCATAGTGCAACTGCTTTGGGGTTTACCTCATGTTTAAACCTTTCAAACCTTTCTACTGTCAATTTCCATCACAGCGCTGAATGACCTCACAGGTCCCAGCGCTTGGCCTTTGGCCAAAATTCTATATTCAACTCAAGAGAATTAGTTCTTAAGTTGTTTTCTTTGCTTCTCGAAGCCTCACGAGAACTTCCTTTCGATCTTCCCACAGAAGACGTCGACTGCAGCGAATCCCGCGGCGAAGGCTCCAACAGCGAGTGCGGAGACGATCGCCCTCCCACGGTCTCCTCCGCCCCTCCCACGCCCGCGTCTCCTACCTCATCCTCAACGCCCACGCCCACCACCAAGAGTAAGATCAGCTTTAGCGTCGAGTCTCGCCTTTTGTCCTCCCCGCCGCCCACATCCGCCAACCAGGGTCAGACGAACAACGCCAGTCCCGCCCATCCCACGCCGACTAATCCCGCCCAACCCTCGGCGGCCTCCCCCGACGTCGGGCCTTTAGTCGCGCGGGCGGTTCCCGGGTGGCGCTACCCGAGGTATCACCCATGGCTCCACAATCTGACTCGGTAGGGGCGAAGGTCCCAAAACTGGGTTTCTGGGAACACAAAAGGAGGAGAAGAAGAAGAAGAATAAGGGAGAAGAATGTGAAGAGCCGTTGCAAAGACTGGCGGCACTTGGCACTTTCTGACATCTTGACTCGGCCTGGAAACTGAGAGAGTCTCTGCTCGGATGGTGATCGGTGAACGTTGCAATCATGAAGGTTTTTTTTTTTTTTTTTTTAATCATCTCCGTGTCCATCCATCCAGCCATCCACGTCCTTCCAAAGACCTGGAAAAACATGAGTGAACTTCACGAAGTTGGGAGGAGGAGGAGACAAAGAAAGAAAAGTTGAAGCTCAGGTTGCAATTGTCTGAACAGGAATGGAGGTGATCGGTAAACGTTGCAATCATAAGGGGTTTTCTCTCTCTTTTTTTAAATCATTTCCGCGTGTCCATCCATCCAGCCATCCAGCCATCCACGTCCCTCCGAAGACCTGGAAAAACATCAGCGAACTTCACGAAGTTGGCAGAAGAAGAAGAAGGAGGATGAGGAGGAGAAGAAGACGAAAGAAAAGTAGAAGCTCAGTTTGCAATTGTCTGAACAGGAATGGAAGTACTTGGCCCTCACCTTCGAACTTCTGTCATGTCGCGGCAGAACCAACAGCGCAACAACACCCCTTCGGATACCCAACAGCGCAACAACACCCCTTCGGATACACACCTCTCGCTGCCCTTTCGACATTTCTCTTACAGTTACGGAATAAGCACGGAGCCCATTAACACTCCGTTTACACCTCACGTCCTGAATATCATTGACAAGTTTTCGACAGCGAACAAGGCTCTCGAACCCTGGCTGCTTCACGCTCGAAAGTGATTTATTTTAACGGTTATTGCTGTCGGCCGACACGATCTCTGTCACAGTCCAGTGAGGAGGGAAGGAGAGAGAGAGAGAGAGAGAAAGCTAGAAGGACTTTGCTTTCTTCACTTACTTTTTCTGAAATGCGAAGCTAAACTCCAAACAGACCTCATTCGAAGGCCAAACCGCCATTATGTACGGTAATGGCATCGACTTAGTACGACAACATCACCAACTTGACACGATAACATCATCAACTTGGTACTATAATGTCCTCAAAGTAGTGCGACAATATCATCTACTTTGTACGACAATGTCATAAACTTGGTGCGATAATGAACGTCATCAATTTTGTACGGTAATGTCACATCTTGGTACGATAATGTACGATAATCAACCTTATGATACATGATAACAAGCAAACGCGTTCGTCCAAGTGTTGAGAATGACCCGGAATGAAAAACACACTTCAGTAGAAGCGCCTTATAGTAGTAATCGACCTGATATCGTATTCCGTTAAACGTGTTATTAAAGGTAATGAAAAAAAAAAAGCAGTGTCTGAAACACTGACTGATCGCATTACATGACGCGAGTGCTATATAAAATCCCAATGAAAGATAAGGTCTGCATATTATGGCAGATCAACACAGATCAACTCCGCGTGAATAAGAAGTAGAGGTTCCCGGAGAGAGTCGATCGACGGCCAAAAGATTCTCCCAAGCGAAGAAAATACGACTTACGACTCGATTCCTCTCAGCTGAAAATAAGCCTTCTTTATCAGGGCAGTCTCAGATAACATTCCGCTCTTGAAAGATAACATCTCTTTCCTCCCTACCCCGCTAACCACCCCAATATCTAAATCATGATCAGGAAGTTTCATAAATCATTTCCAATTAGGAAAACTGCGAGGAAGGAGAAACGGCCGGCTGGCGCGGAGCACACTGTCATTGCCATCTGGAGATATCAGGATTACTCCTGAGCGTATATGCAAATGAACCGAGATTGGTGTGTGTGTGATTTAGGCCCCGAATCTGATTGGGCGTGTTGTGTGCCAAGTGGGCGGAGCCTTCGCCTCGTTCTCTTCCATTGGGTGAGATTTTTCCGAGATTTCTGAACGGGGATCAGAGCTGGAAGAGGGGATTGCAATCTTCGGGGACTCGCAAGGTGGCTGACGCTAATGTCTGTTTCAGGGTCGTTCTGAAAAATTTGTTTGAATTAGGGAACATTTAGAAATAAAAAAAGGATTATGGAAACAAAATGAATGTGAACTTTACCGGAATTAAATCTACAGTGATCGGGGTCATTTATCTAAAATTTGTTTGAATTAGATGAAAACAGAAAAAAGAAATTATTAAAGAAATGATTATTGAGAACTTTACGGGTCTTAAACTTAAAGTGACCGGGGTCATTTAATTGAAATTTGTTTAAATCTAATTAACATAAAATAGAATATTTTAAAAGAAAAAAGATTGTGAACTTTACGGGTCTTCAATTTCCAATGATTTCGCACAAAGGTCGCAGTGAAAAAAAAATAATAATAATAATTATTATTATTGTTATTGTTATTATTATTCGGCGATCAGATTTTCAAGGTTTCTATCACTTGAAAGGAAGGAAATCCTTTTGTCGTGGAGCATTAAACCCAAAATGATCATTCTTGAGAGTTTACTAACAGATCAGGGACAAAGGTTGATTGGTGTGCAAAGTCTCCGTTAATTTCGGAAATAACAGAAGAAGAAGACAAAATAGGAGAGCCGTTCTAAAGAAAAAGGCCGAAGCCATTCGTGGCTTTTCCTTAATTTGTAAATAAATGTGTAAAATGTAGTTTTTGTTTTTGTATATAAAAACAGTGCCAAGCATTATGTACACGCTTATAATGTTCAAATATATTAAGTGAATAAAAAGAAGTTTGATTTATACCCTTCGTGACAATATTTCAAATCAGACACTAGAGCTAGCGTGTATACAGTTACGTCAGATGGAAGGAATATATAGAATTTAGGCCAAAGGCCAAGCGTTCGGACCTATGAGGTCATTCATCACTGAAAGAGAAACAGAGTAAAGAAGGTTTGAAATGTGCAACAGGAGGGAAACCTCGCGGTTGCGCTACGAAAATATTGTTAGAGAAGGTGGAAAGCTAGATGGAAGAAAGGGAATATGAACAAGGGTACAGTAAAAGGAATGAAAGAAGTTGCAGCTAGGGACGCTGCTAAGAGCCTTCAGTGATGACTACTGTGCACATCGTGAGGTGCACTGACGGTACTACCTTCCTACGGGGACGTCAGATACGAAATGCTCTGTTATTTCTTGCGACTGGGGATATTAATAAAAAATGATTGAATCTCACTGGATTTCATGGGTCACGTAATACACAAAAGAATATATTTTGTTTAATCCATGAATACTGGAAAGTGTACAATTACCAAGATAATGAAGAAAGAATTACTACAACCGTTGCATGTTTTGATATTCACGGTTTTCAATGGAAAACGCATCAAAAGGAATTACGAAGTCAATAAAATAGTCTCATCATCTGATTGGTGTAATTTCATTGTTCTGGCGGATGTGTGTTATATCTAAAAGGTATAATTGATCCATTTTTGTGAGATACTATAAAATAGCTAATAATTGTTATTCTACAATAGGTTATAATTATATTATCCTGCCTTGATCGTAAAAGATTGAATTTTTTTTTTTACTTTTAAACTCTCCAAAAGATAGCTGATACAGGTTTATAAGGCAAAATTCAGTCCATGCATGATAGATTCCCTCGTGCTTCCCAATGCAAAAAAAAAAAAAAAAATAAATAAAATAATTAAATAATAAATAAATAATATGAATAAAACTGGTTCCGACTTGGAGAGGAATAGATAGAATATATAGAATTTAGGCCAAAGATCAAGCGCTGAGACCTACGAGGTCATTCAGCGCCGAAAGGGAAGCTGAGAGTAAAGAAGGTTTGAAAGGTGTGACAGGAAGAAAACTTCGCAATTGCACTAAGATGGAAGAAAGAGAATATGAACGGAGGTAGAGTAAAAGGAACGAAAAGGGTTGCAGCAGCTAGGGGCCTAAGGAATGGACGTTGCAAAGAAGATTAAGTAATGACTACAGTGCACCGCGTGCGGTAGATTTGTTGAGTAAACACAACGACATCACTTCAGAAACTACAGACATGAGCCGGTACCTCTGAAACACTACTGTATTTCAGTGGCAGAAAAGGTCAAAGCTGACCCAAAGACGAGGGTCATGTAGTCACACGTCGTAGGTTATTTTGCTCCAACGATCATCGCTAACAAAATTCTCACGGATCGTTCCTAGGAACAACAGTCAACAATAAATAGCAGCCTAGTTTTGCTGATTTTGCACTGGGATTCATTGCAGAAGTCTAAAGCACGGCAAGTGTGGAGAAAAGGATACAGGAAATTCTTTACCCAGGAGTCACACACCAACTGGATAGACCAATGGAACTTGTCGCTTTTAAATGTAAAAACAAAGTAACTTCCGGAGCTGTTTTTGGTCCACGACTGTTGAACATTAGACCAAGTTACCACTTTAGCACGAAATTCAATTTGTGACGTGAAAGTAATACACATAACTAAGATAACTAAGTGCTATATAGTTTAAAAAATGAAATCTAATAATTCCAAGAAGCCTACTGTAAAATTATGCACATTGGTCTAGTGAATGAGATTCCCAAGTCCCTTGTGGTCAAGGTCTATCTCATTGCTCGTGCTACTGCACAGGTGGTCCCCCTCGGGAACTGCACAAGGGAGCAGAACAGGTATCAGGCAGAAAAACGTCTTTCAGCCCCGGTAGAAGGTAACAGGGCTAAAAAACAGGCTGAAAAAGACTCCCAACCCCAGATGGAAGAGAACGGTCTAAAAGAACTGAAAAAACGTCTCACAGTTCTGGTGGAAAGGAACATGGCTGAAAAACATCTCCCAATCTCAGGTGGAAAGGAACATGGCTGAAAAACATCTCCCAATCTCAGGTGGAAAGGAACATGGCTGAAAAACGGGCAGAAAAACGTCTCCCAACCGCAGGTGGAAGGGAATAGGGCTGCAAGTCTCCCATCCTTAGATGGAAGAGAACATGGCTGAAAAACATCTCCCAATCTCAGGTGGAAGGGAACAAGGCTGAAACACGTCTTCCAGCCCTGTTGGAAGGGAACAGGGGTGGAAAAAAGGGCTGAAAACGTTTGCCAGCCCCCCAAGAGCGTTTTATCATCCAGGAACCTGTCTCTTATCAGAGCGAAAGTGTTCCCTTTGGAGGAAGAGACAGACGGTTTGGTCCACTGGATAGGCAGACCGAAGCCGCCTTCCTATCGGCAAGGGAGGAGCTACTATGCAATCTCTAATGATTTTCGTGTCTGTCATGCTGGGTCGAGTTCGAGATCGAGGTAGAGATCGAGTTCAAGTTCGAGACCCAGTTTGAAATCGGGGTAGAAATCAAGTTCGAGAGCAGGGTTGAAATCGAGTTCGGGTTCTTGAGTTAGAAATCGAGCACGAGTTTGGGTTCGAGTTCGAGTTAAGTTAGGGATCGAGTTCGAAATCAAGTTCGAGTTTGAGTCTTAAAATCGATTTCGAAAATCAAGGTAGAAATCAAGTTCGAAATCGAGCTCGATTTCGAGTTCGAGTTCGTATTTGAGTTCGAAATCGATTTCGAGGTAGAAATCAAACTAGAACCCGACTTGAACTTCGATCTTGAAATCGATTTCGAGATCAAGTTTGAGTTCGAAACTGAGTTCGAGTTCGAGTTCCCAGGACGCGTTGTGATCGCGAACCCTCTTTCAGCTGTTAAGGTGAACAAGATATGGAATTGAACTGTTGGCGATCAGCCAATGAGATTATGGTTATTATATACGATTTTCTTTCGAGAGAATTCTTATTTTGTTAGATATATCTAGGAAAATAATCCGGAAATGAGACGCTCTGCAAGAATACACACACGCAAACACACACACACATGTATATGTGTATGTATTTATCAATACATACTGATATATGAGTATCTTCATATTAATACCTATTTAATAAAAGGCGTTTTCACCAGACATCATCTACACTACTATACAAAAGTGAGCCATAATACAAAGATATTAAGATATTACACAAAGTGTATATCAGACACACACGAACACACTCGCTCCAAAATGATATTATAAGCAGCGCTGAAAAGGTTCATGGCAAATGGCATATATTAGTTTGGCTACCCTAGCTACCTTCCTCACATTTATCTATGTACATCATATGCGCAGAGGAATCAAACATGCGACATTTAATGAGTCACACAATTCATGTTATTCTTATCACCATACACAAAGTGGCCGCTTTCAAATGGGAACACACCATTATCTCTCCTTCTTTTGCGGGTTCGACCAGAACAATGACAACAGATGTGAACTGTTTGACGTAATACGCTACATATTTCTTTATATCCTCGGGCGATTTTCGTATTGTTTTGGCCAAACATGTGGCTCCCTGCTGCAAGATATCACATCAGGATACGTGTTAAGTAGCTTTCGTTGTCTCTCCGTGAGAAATAAGTACGGAAATATGGTTACTATCGGCTAATTCTGGCATTATCAGCCTGTCTGACCTTTATGATTCGTGTGATCAGAAATATCGTGTCGAATGAGTTTCCATGATATATCCAAACCGGACTGACGACGATATCAGTTAACGCTCCAAATTGAAAATCTAATTCTTCATCAATTGAATTGAAAACCTATTCATTGTCTGTTTTCATTATTGAAATAAGCCAGAAAAGACTTTGTCAAATCGCAGTCTACATCTGATAAAGATGACACGATATGGCATTAGTAGGGTACAGTGACATTATGGAAGGTATTTTAATTCCACTCGCGCAAGCTTTGTTTATCCGTCACGGGAGAAATTCTGCGCTGGGAATGTTACAGGAGAGAGAAAAACATCATTTAACGTGAGGAGGATAGCTGTATACATTTTTTGTATTTTATTTTTTAACTGTTTATTAATTTATTTATTAATTTTTTTAGTATTTATGAAATTGTACGTGTCAAAATTGTAACGGATTGGGAAAACTATAAAATATACTCGGTGTATATAGTAAGCCTCTGCGGACGTAATCATGAAGCTGAAGATGAATAATGATATATATAGTATATATACGCACACACGCACACACACACACACACACACACATATATATATATATATATATATATATATATATATATATATATATATATATATATATATATATATATATATATATATATATATATATATATATATATATATATATATATAAATAAAGGTTTTTTTGCCACGAAGGAAAAAATGAAAAAGCGAGATAGCCAAGTACTTTCGGTCCTGTTCGGACCCTTTACTGAGGCAAACTAATTTTACAGAGAACAACATAGTCAAAAGAAAGCTTAATATACAAACTGACACTACAAGATTAGCAAGCAATAAGGGCGATTTTCACTCTACAGAAACGAGGAGCCGCCTGAGGGTAGCCACACCTTGAAGGATACACGCAGTAAACAAGTGATTCTCCCAGAAAACAGTACATTTTGAAAAAACACGGGAGCATATACAATTTAATATCATGAATTTTTACACAAATTTTCCCCCAAAAAATTGTTATTAATGAAAAGACGAAAGAAAATATAAATATATTTATATCGAGCAAGAGAAAGAGGGAGAGAAAATATCGAACCAGGAGAGAGGAGGAGAGAAAGAGATAGAGAGAAGAGCGAGAGAGAGAGATAGAGAGAGAGAGAGAGAGAGAGAGAGAGAGAGAGAAATAATAACTATATACATGAGGGACTAATTTATTAGTTGTTCATTTATTTTAAGGTCCTTCATAAACATCTTACAAACATATGGGTCCAAATGGTACATTCCCAAACTAAGATTTAGGTTGTTTTTATTAGTGATTTGTATAATTGCCGATTCCAGTAAATTTCTTGAAACATAATCATTAGATCTCGCAATTACCGAGGTATCACCCCAATTAATACAATGAGATTTTTCACTCAGATGGATAAACAGTGCATTTGAAGTCTGGGCTGTTCTAACTGAATACATATGCTGCTTAAGTTATTCATATATATATATATATATATATATATATATATATATATATATATATATATATATATATATATACATATATATCTCATCAAGGGAACCACAGGGAAAGGCATCGTATTCAGGTACATTTATTTCGCCGACGTTTCACGACTCATAGTCGCATTCTCAAGGCTATAATTAAATATAAACACACGAACATTAAAACTACGCACTGCAAAATTCATAAAAATACGCAATATTTAAAAATTCAATGAAAATCAACATCAGAATGTAGAACATTTAAAAATTTATGAATCTCTTAAAACAGAAAAACACACTGAGCGCTAAAATTATGTAGAGTACAGTTACATTAAAATTATTTAAAAATTACAGAAAAAGCATACAAAAAATATGATATGGGTGTAAAAAAATTAAAAATAAATAAATAACGCTAAAACAGTAAGACTATTCTGTACCTTATCCTCGCAAAGGACGGGCAGTGACTGAGAGAATTTTTAGAAAATATAAACAACAGGTACAGAAAATATAAACAACAGGTACAGCCTTACTGTTTTAGTGTTATTTATTTATTTTTAATTTTTTACACCCATATCACAATTTTTGTATGCTTTTTCTGTAATTTTTAAATAATCTTAATGTAACTGTACTGTACATAATTTTAGCGCTCAGTATGTTTTTCTGTTTTAAGAGATTCATAAATTTTTAAATGTTCTACATTCTGATGTTGATGTTCATTGAATTTTTAAATATTGCGTAATTTTTATGAATTATGCAGTGCGTAGTTTTAATGTTCGTGTGTTTATCTTTAATTATAGCCTTGAGAATGCGACTATGAGTCGTGAAACGTCGGCGAAATAAATGTACCTGAATACGATGTCTTTCCCTATTGTTCCCCTGATCAGATGTACCTAGAGCTGCAGCTCCGTCTTCTAAGGATATATATATATATATATATATATATATATATATATATATATATATATATATATATATATATATATATATACTTGAAAGCAACGAAGTAATATAGGAGAGAGAGAGACAGAGAGACAGAATTTATGAAAAACATAGACGAACATTGGAAGTCTTCATACATTATATATATAATATATATATATATATAATATATATATATATATATATATATATATATAAATTTATGTATGAAGACTTCCAATGTTCGTCTATGTTTTTCATAAATTCTGTCTCTCTGTCTCTCTCTCTCCTATATTACTTCGTTGCCTTTAAGTATATATATATATATATATATATATATATATATATATATATATATACATATATATATATATTATATATATATATATATATATATATGAAGACTTCCAATGTTCGTCTATGTTTTTCATAAATTCTGTCTCTCTGTCTCTCTCTCTCCTATATTACTTCGTTGCTTTTAAGTAGATATATATATATATATATATATATATATATATATATATATATATATATATATATATATATATAATATATAATATATATTAATAATGATAAACTTTGTGGCTTGTATATGTATGTGTGTATATATAGAGAGAGAGAGAGAGAGAGAGAGAGAGAGAGAGAGAGAGAGAAACTCACACACGAACAATTGAAGTCTTCATAAACAAAGGGAAAACAGAAATCTTGATTTGATCAACATAATGATAGAAATTCTGTGGATGATTGCGTTGCAGTTAAGCATAAAGATGATATCCTTTTCCAAAGAAAAGTTCTTATTTACGATTATAACCCTTTTATATATTCGGAAATCCAATCACGCGTATACTTATGTTTATTCATCAGTCCTCGGAAATCCCATCGAGAAAATATATTTATGGGGGCAAATGAATATGCACATTTTTCTCGCATTCGTATACGTCACCAGAAACGTGATTGGAAAAAATAACTGTGGTGGCATATTATGATTTTGACTCTTCGCAAACTCATCATCGTTTCGGTGGTATGGAATGTGAGATGGTGGATTTGGAAGGTCGATGAAAGGGGGGTAGATGGACAGATAAATAATGTAAAAAATGAGAAAACAATTGTGATTTCAAGTTCTCTGTGTCTTCGGCAGGTACCGTGATGGATAACTTTATACTTTTGTTTATTTTTATTTAACTTTTCATGAGATCTTTATTGATTCGGTGGGTTGGTCATCAGGTCTACTTTGAATGCTTCAGTATGAAAACCTTCCAGAGTTTGCTATTAAATATTTGTAGGAATACCAGTGGGCTACTTTTAACATTTAATTATAACACTAATTTAAAGTTTATTTCATCCATTGAGAACCGAGAGAAATGTTTCTTGTATTGGAACTTCAGAAGTTAAAGCGATGATGCAATGTATTACCACTCCAATATAATTCTCTTTTGTTTTAATAATTTACTTACATTTTAATCCGTTTATTTATTCATTTGTTAATTAATTATTTTATTTTAATAAATGATATCTTATTTTTGAATTTACCATGACCTTCGGTTACCTCTTTCTAATGAAATCCATATTCTTTCGAAGCTTGAATTTTAAGGCAATGGCCCCTTGTGGGCTTGTTCCATACGAACAGGGTTCATCTTCTGAAAAATAACAATAATGATTAAACCATATGAAATGTTAAAAATAAATTAACAACTTAGAAATAGATAGAAGTGTAAATAAATTACTAAAATACCAGGGAAATTGTTTTAGGGTAGAGATTCATTGCATCTTTGCTTTGAACTTTTAAGGTTCCAAATTGAACTTTTGTGGTTCAAAATCAAGTTACTAGGACATCTTCTCCAGAACTGCGAGTGATGTAGTATTTATTTCCTTTTCTCTAACCCGTAAATAAAATAAAAATGAAAAAATTGAACGCACTCTAAAACACACGGAGTATCCTACTTATTTCCGTGGCATGCAATTGCCGACAAGCTCAATGAGGACTGGCCATTATGGGCCATATTCTCGTGAAACATTAAGCAACCTGTTATGAAAGCAATGACCTCGTAAAGAGAACAGAACACACACTTAAAGGCCCATAAAACTGTACATGACTGTCACGTCGTGTGATGGAACTGACACGCGTTTCGAAGTGATACGCGCCATGGCCATAGGGCACGACATTTTGTTAAAAATATTATATTATCTGATTATTTTCCAGTTGCAGTTCGAGAGAGAGAGAGAGAGAGAGAGAGAGAGAGAGAGAGAGAGAGAGAGAGAGAGAGATCTATCCATGACAAGCAATTGTCGGTGAAATGTCAAGTTACTGTATCTTTAACGATAGAACAAACCTGATGGTTTTTCAAGCTCTCATTTGAGAGAGAGAGAGAGAGAGAGAGAGAGAGAGAGAGAGAGAGAGAGAGAGAGATCACGCTGCAGATAACAATCATTAGCAATTAACATAAATAAGGAGACCATTCGCCTAGGTAGATACAGGCTGCCAAAACGATATTTTTTTTTTTTACGTGCTGATTGGGGGATATATACCGACATTACAAAGTGTGTTCTATACACCATTTGTTTTCCGCATCTCAGCTGAATACTAAACTCAGTGCTAAATCATACACGTGCTGAGAACGTAGGCTACAGCACCTGAATAGAAAGGAAGTGACCATAAATGAAAGCGGAAATGTGTTTTCGACAGCTTATATTTATATAACAGGATTTTGTATCGTAGTGGAACGAAAGTGCTCACAAAAAATCAAATGCGCCACTACGCTCTTATTGGTTAGTTCACTGAGGTATTAGGAAAATGAAATAAACGAATAAAAAATATATATAACAGAAACTGGGCATCCGAGATGGGTTCATTCACATGGTTTCATAGGTTCACCTTTCTTGATGTCACGAGTTTCACTTTGAGGAAACTTGAAATTATTTCATATTGAAAAGATAGGTTGCTATGAATTCTATTATTTTATTATTATTATTATTATTATTATTATTATCATTATTATTATTATTATTATTATTATTATTATTATTATTATTATTCAGAAGATGAACCCTATTCATATAGTACAAGCCCTCCAAAGGGGCCACTGAATTGAAATTCTTCAAACTTCCAGAGAATATTAAATATCAAGGTATTCTTCGAAAGAAGTAACAGACGGTAAAGGAAAATACAGAAAGAGGAGATAAATTATTATCAATTATTAGAAAAACAGATAAATTAAGAAATAAAAAAACCCAGACAATTAAAAATCTAACCGAAAAATGATAACACGAGGAAATTTGTATTAGGGTAGTAATACATTACAACTTCGCCTGAACTACTGAAGAAGTTCCAATTGCACGAATTCCTCCTCAGAATAGAGGTTATTCCACAGTCCAGCGGCGTGAGGACTAAAGGATCCGTTGAAAATTCCACAGCGAAACACATTTACTGTTTATTGACGCTTCCGCCGTCGCCTTTTGATATTGATTAATGGATCCACTGCTCTGTATTCGCAGGCTGAACACACCGCAACATATGTCGGGGGTCGCATCTCATTATCAAAAACCCCTTCTGAATTGGACCATGGACGGATGATCTCTCGTTTTAGTCACTTTTTCATAAGTTGTATTTCAACAGGGATCTTTCACATTCCTTAGCGGCGTGGTCGGTATGGTGTCGGCGTGCCACCTCGATGGCTGCGAGTTCGAGTCTCTGCCACTCCACTGAGGGGTGAGAGATGTGTATTTCCGGTGATAGAAGTTCAACACTCTCGACGTGGTTCGGAAGTCACGTAAAGCAGTTGGTCTCGTTGCTGAATAACCGCTGTAAATGTGCCTCGCTGTCCAACTTCTCCAAAGTTCCAGAGGACCTTTGTTCCTCACACTTTAGGACTGTGGAACAGCCTCCCTACTGAGGATGTTGTGCAATTAAGTTTTAAAAATTCAAGCGAAGAAGCGAAGCAATACTACCCTATTACTGTTCTCTTTGCATTTTAAGACATTTTTGTCTATGTATGTATTTATTTATTTATTATTATTTCTTTTTGGATAAGCGAAATCTCTTCTTTCCGTATTTCCCATTACCTCATCTGACTTCATAATGAACAACATATTCTTTGGAAGCTCGAATTTCGAGCCGGTGGCACATTTGGTGGGCTTGTTCCAAATGAATATAGGGTTCAGCTTCTGAGTAATAATAATAATAATAATAATAATAATAAGGAACCTGGAAAAACTAGATGCCGAAGTAACTCCAGGACTCATGCAGAAGAGTGTGCTCCCAGAAGCAGCGCAGATAGTGAGAAAAGTGATGGACTCCTACGGAGGTAGGATGCAACACGGAACACCACACTATAAAAACCATCCAGTCGAATAGGATGACTGTGGTAGATAATAATAATAATAATAATAATAATAATAATAATAATAATAATAAAGTGCGCGAAAAGTGATGGACTCCTAAGGAGGCAGGAAGCAACCCGGAACCCCACACTACAAAAACTACCCAGTCGAAAAGGATGACTGTGATAGACAAAAAAAGAAAATAATAATAATAATAATAAAGTGCGCGTTTCACCTTTCTTTTACAGTGTGAGCTCGCTGGGCACAGCTGTAACCGAGGCGCTATTAGCAAGTAGTAGCGTGAGAACACTCACATCGGCGTGAAACGGGGAATATCCTAAAGTCCACGAAAAAGAACCATAATCCATCTTGTTGCCCAAAATGAGAGTCAAGAGTTCGTGCTTAAGGTTGTGAAGATGGAAAAATTACTGCAAATTGAAAAATATCGTGTTCACACACACACACACACACACACACACAAACAGGAATAAATGATGTAGGGATAAAGCCAAACGCTGAGACCCATAGGGTCATTCAGCGCTATGATGGGAATGAATGAAAATGGAAATGATAAAAACAGAGCTTATAATAGGCATTCTAAAGGTCAATATTAAAAATAAGTAAAATCGAGGAGATTTAATTTCTAGTGGAATTAAAACTGCTAAAAATAAAATAGAAAAAAGACTGCATAAAATTATAAGACAGTTGATATAGATGTATATGTAATGAAGTACTTTCAAGTTTTGTCGTTCTGTCTAAAAAAAAATTGCTCGTTAATAACAAGGAAAATGATTTCAGGTGCATTTCCAATGAGAATTGAAATCGTCACACAATTCTAAGTTGGTATTCTCACTTCATTCATTAGTTAACTTGGCCCCATAATCGTTAAACGCACAAAAATCGACAGTTTGATGTAATGGTTAATTCACTTAGCGATTAGGCCACGATAACCATCGGAAACAGGAATCTGCTGGTGTTTACTGAAGCCACGTGCACCAGGAATTCTAATCTCCACCTTGCAGTATCCCTTGATTCTTTGCCCTTGTCTTTTCTGTTTAAAGAACATACTGCCCAGATTAAGAAACTGTAACCCCGTCCCCCTTCTGTTAACCACCTCTGTATTCAGTGTGAACTTGAAAATGTAGGATAAACTACGAAAGGACTTGTTCTAAGTCCCGGTTTTTCACTCACCTTCTTACATGGCTTTTATTATATATATATATATATATATATATATATATATATATATATATATATATATATATAAAATGCTGACCCTTTTCCTTATGTTCGTTTCCATCATGATATATATATATAATATATATATATATATATATATATATATATATATATATAGAGAGAGAGAGAGAGAGAGAGAGAGAGTCAAACCCCTGTGTGTAAATAAATGAAACAAGTCATTCTTTGCCAAGTAACACTTGTGCATACCATATGTACGCCAGACGCCACAAACAATGACGGTCGTATTTTGTTGTTAATCCATTACTCTTCCAATTGAAGTTTATTCTTGTCATTCTTGTAATTTATTTATGAATATATTTTCACTGATCATTAATTTTGTCATTGGTTTTAAATTCCCTCATCTTCACCATCGTTAACATATTACTCTGTCGTATCGGATATTCATCATTGTCCCTTCCTTTCGTGTTACCGCTCTTTGGAACGTCCATAAATAGTGTGACGCCCTCTTTCCCTCTGTGCTTAGGGTCGGGGGCGGGGGGGGGGGTTGGGGGGAAGGTGGGGGGAGGAGATTAGACGGGTCACGTCACTCACCATTGTGAGGCGGGTGGCGCGTGTATAACAAGCGGACATTAGATATTAGATCTCAGATCTGCGTCCTGATAGGCGGGCAAATTGCCGCGCGTCACAATCCAGTGGAACTCGCTCTTTCGTCCCTTATCTCTGCTCTACACGTTTTCGCTCATATCTCCTTGATAACGCCTTTAAATATCTTCTATAGTTCGTTATCTCCGCAGTCGTGATTGTTTTTCCCTTGGCTTCATTACGAATAACACTGGTGAAAAGGAAAATTACACATATACGGAACTGCGAACACAAAACTCGTTGATTGGCACCTCGCTCTTTTGTCACTTATCTCTACTGTACGTTTTCGCTTAAATCGCTTTCAGATATCTCCCATATATTGCCATCTCCGCTGTCATGTCGTTTTTCCCTTCTAAATTTGGCTTGTCGTATTCTACGTATACTAATAACTCTGGCAAAAAACGTGAAATTACGCACATGCGGAACTCTAGAGACAAAATTCGTTAATTGGCACCTGTAGATGGATATAGATAGTCTTTTGTTTACTGGCGCCAAACAGGGTGCGCAGCTTGGTAAACTGGGCTAAGTGGGACCGCTCTGTACTTTTATGATAAATATGGAGGAATTATCTTAATGTCTCTCCTCACGCAAGCGAACGCTGACTCTCGACTCTGGACCGAGCGGTATTGTCGCCCCTGCGAATATAGATGATATTTGAAGAGTGCACTTGCAAATACACACACACACATACACATACATACACACATATAGATGCATTAAGCTACAAATGTGCTTTAATGACCAATTCGCTCTACCTCGGAATTAATATATGAAAAAATATATGAGGTTATATTAATTCCGAGGTAGAACGAATTAGACATTAAAAGACATTTGTGGCTTAATGCGTATATAAGAATTACGATGATGTGATAAGACACACACACACACACTCACACACACACACACACACACACACACACACACACACACATATATATATATATATATATATATATATATATATATATATAACCAGTAGAAGGATCCACAGTAATATTCTTGTTTATCAATGCGAAAACTATAATAATCATCGTAAATATTTCTACAAATATATTTCGTCTTGATAAACAAGAATATTACTTTGGATCCTTCTACTATTACTTAGAAGCACGATACGGTGTTTTTATATTGCACACACACACACACACACACAAATATATATATATATATATATATATATATATATATATATATATATATATATATATATATATATATATATATAAAAACCTAATGGTCACTTTTTACCAGTTGCATGAGTAACTGTAATAGACGCAAGGTATAGGATTATTATAATGTGACCCAGTTCAAAATTTCACCAAAAGTTGCACGACACACTACGAACGAAAAATAACCGTAAGACTGCACTAAACAAACTAATATAAACTTACTGAATTAACCCGAGTGATATACCAATCAAAATTATAGTAAGACTGAAACTCATGTAAATTCAGAATAGATAATATTGAAAAATATTCTGGTTAGGACCCTCGCTTCTCACAACAGTCATTTCACATAAATTAAGGATCTCGATACTCAGTGTTTTCATTCCATTACCTGTACGGATATCATTTTCATGAGGGATTTTAGTTGTCAATAAAATAAAAGATTTTTTTTATTGACGTCACTTCGAGAAGCAGTGATAGGAAGGTGGCGGGTAATAGTTTCAGGAAAAAAGTCACAGGAAAAGTTGTCACCGAAAAAAAGTCACAATTTTGGCCAGGAAAAAAGTCACAGAAAAAGTCACAATTTTGACTAGGAAAAAAGTCACAGAAAAAAATTACGGAAAAAAATTCATAGGAAAAAATGTCACAGGAAAAAAGTCACAATTTTGGCTAGCAAAAAAAAGTTACAGGGAAAAGTCATAGGAAAAAAAGTCACATTAATTTATGGTGGCCGGTAATAAAGTCACAAGGAAAATATTCATAATATTTCTCGGCGGTCACTATCTTTATAATATTTAGTCTACATACTGGGATAAAAAAAAAAAATAAATCTCCAACGGGCTTGTACTAAACAAGCCGCAAAGGTGGATACATACAGGGTTAAAACCCTTGGGGGTCACTTTCTCAGAATGGTTAATGTGACTTTTTTCCTGCGACTTTTTTTCCTGTGACATTTTTCCTGTGTATTTTTGCCTCTGACTTTTTCCAGTGACTTTTTTCCCGCGACTTTAATCCTGTGCATTGTTTCCCGTGAATTTGTTCCTATTACTTCTTTCCTGTGACTTTTCTCCCGTGATTTTTTCTATGACTTTTTTTACCTGTGACTTTTTTTCCTGTGCCACAAACCTGGATTCGATAGAAAATATGTTTTCAGAAACTCATTTACGAGCAGAATATTTCCCAGCGATAAATTTCCCTTTCCTTTTGCAATCCACTTTTCATTATTCGAGACAATGCAGCAGATTTCAGCCTCTGGGAAAGAAAGAAAGAAAGTAAAAAAAAGAAAAAACGGAAAGCTATTTGCTTTCCGTGATTTACGCCGTAACTTACCAGACGCTTGGCGAATGAGCGCCAAATTACGGAACTCGTATTTTAGGAGGACCAATATGGCCTCCAACAGCAGCACACCGCATCGGCTGAGGATTTCATTCATTTGTGAAAATGGAGTACTTCGTGTCTTGATGGGAACGTTTCGGAATACTGAATTCGGGAGGGATTAACTGAGACTGGGAATTATAATTTTCAATGTCGTTTGTGTATAAGCGTCACGGTACCTGCTTCTTCTTCATTTGCTGTATTTTTTTTTTTTACTACAAATCATCCTTTACTTGCCGTCAGACTCCTAAAGTTAAGTATATCTTAATTTAACCAGACCACTGAGCTGATTAACAGCTTTCCTAGAGCTGGCCCGAAGGATTAGATATTTTGTACGTGGCTAGAACCCAATTGGTTACTTAACAACGGGACCTACAGCTTATATATTGTGGGATCCGAACCACATTATATCCAGAAATGAATTTCTACCACCAGAAATAAATTCCTCTGAACCCTTGTCGGTAGAGCAGGGAATCTCAGACTCCTAAAATCTGAATCGAGGTCAATCTCGTTGCTTTATAAATAGCGCAGTAGAGTCGCTGTGAAACTCCTTTAAAAAAAAATGTAAGAATCAAAGACATCAGTTAAGAACAGGATCGCAGACTTGTTTGTTAACCAGCTGCGCCCCTGCGCCCAGGAAACTGGGTTGGGCCGCCATGGGATATCCTACAACACAAAGGACACTCTTCTTTCACGGGGGGAGTAGGGGCAGGTCCATGGGCACGTCAGTCATTAGTGAAAATACCTTCTGGGTGGAACACCTGCACCTGGAAAAGACCAGCAACCGTTTGACCTACTATACTTTTTTCCTCCAACGTTTGACCTGGGATTAGAATCTCGTATATCTGAGGGAAATCTTCCTTATCAGTGGATCCTGACTAACATCGCTTGATCCAGCATTAACAGAATATTATTATTATTATTATTATTATTATTATTATTATTATTATTATTATTATTATTATTATTATTATTATTATTATTATTATTATTATTATTATCTGGAAGGAGACCCTCTCTGAAACAAGTATTATTGAAAGATATTGATGCATCAGCCACAGGTAAATAGTCTGCTCTATTTTTCTAATAACTGCTTTCTCTCTGCTATCACAACTGGCTAGTATTGCGCCAATATGATTCACCAGGAGGATTAAATTTCAGGGATATTGCTTACAGATTTATTTATCACAGTAAATAAATAAATAGATCAAGATATAAGTCGATTTTGGGCTTAGTATTCTTCTATAGTGGCCAACGTTTCTCTCGGTATTATCCGAGTACAATTATTAGAAAAATAGAGAAGACTATTTACAAGTTAAATGCAGCTGATGCAGCAATATCTTTCAGTAATACTTATTATTATTATTATTATTATTCATATTCATTATTATTATTATTATGATTATTATTATTAGTAGTTTATTTTATTATTTTATTTATTATTATTAAATAAATGTCTGTAGTACGGCGATCTAGAATTGGAAAAACCTGAAAAAGGCTAGACGGAATGGTAATCCCTTATTCCCAGCCTCTAACCTTTGCTTTCAATGTCCATTTTGATAACTGGAACAGGAACGGGAATGTAAAATTTAGGCCAGAGGTCAAGCAATGGGACCCAAGAGGTCATTCATCGCTGAAAGGGAAACTGAGAGTAAAAAGGTTTGAAAGGTGTAACAGGAAGAAAACCTCAAAGCAGTTGCACCATGAAACAATTGTTAGGAGAGGGTGGAAAGTAGATGGAAGAAAGAGAATATGAACAGAAGTACAGAAAAAGTAACAAAAGGGGTTACAGTGAAGGGCCTAAGCGACGCTGCAAAGAACCTGAAGTAATGCCTACAGTGCACGGCGTGAGGTGCACCGATGGCACCACATTCTACAGAATTTGGTAATTGGAGATTAAATTACCATGATCAGGAACCACAAATTTCACTTTGCTGAAACAATTATGGACAAAGTGTTCAGTGTTATTTTCCCTTACCTTGAAAATATGATATATGATAAAGAAATCAATAAATCATAGAGAATAAAATACTTAAATTACCTTCCGCGTAACTTGATTGGTCAGTCTCAAACGTGCGACATAAATTGATTCTCTTGAGTATAATATTATATTGACGTGTAAAAACACCATTAAAATATCTGTTATAATGATAACAAATATAAAGTTCAGTTATTTTTATCGTATATATACGAGTGAGATAGATTTGTAAGACTATATTTCACAATTGTTTCCCACTTGAGGTAAGTAGACTGAAGGTGTAATTGCTATGTATTTGTGCAAAAATGACTCGACGGGTGTATAGAAATAAAATAAATTTCTTTTTAGATGAGTAAAGTTGATTATGAGAGAACGAAAAGTTTTGTCTATAACTGTACATTTCATAGTTTTTTAAAAACTATTAACGAGCGATTTAAAAAGGGATTTATACATAGAACTACTAAACGTTAATAGAGATATTTATTCACATGCTTGCTAAACATAAACAGATATGGATTTATTCAAAAACTTCCTAAACGTAAAAAGATATAGATTTGTTCATATACTTATTAAAAACTAAAAGATTTAGCTTTATCTATATACTTTTTTTTTTATCTTTTATTACAAAAATTCAATTATATTCCAATAATTTACATTATTTGGATAATTCTGTTAATACAAAAATATAAATATAAACTTAAATAACATTTGTTTCAAAATCAATATAAATCAAAATCAAAACGCGTAGTTTAAAAAATCTTTGGTTACATACTTGTAAATATCTCTTGTATATATTTAATATACATTCTTTGTGCTTCTAATTTATTTTCTAAAAGAACAATTACATTTTGGCAGTTATTGTTGTGTTTATAACACATCCACAAACAATACAAATAGCCGGTGATCAACAAAATGGCAGTGTTTTTATCAACAATTGATTTTGCTTCTATATCATAGAATGATAGTTTCAAGAAACTATAATCATTTAGTTTACAGCATTTCCTAAGAACAGAATTAAACCATTTCACTATATTTTTCTTTTCCCTACAGAAGTAAAAAATATGCATTTGATACTCGTTTTCACCACATTGGTCACATTTTGAGTCTTCTTTTAATTTCAACATATGGAGCCTTTGTTTTGTTGCTAGTGACTCATGAATATACCTAAACACAAATTTCCTTTCCTCCACTTTAATGAAAGTGCTATTAACATTTCCCCAAATATTTTTCCATTTAAGTGTGGGATAATTATTTTCTACCACTGGGGCTTCTTGATTTATTCACGTACGTTCTAAAAATGAAAAGCTATAGATTTATTCATATACTTATTAAAAACTAAAAGATTTAGCTTTATCTATATACTTTCTAAACATGAAAAATATAGTTTTATGCACATATGTTCTAAAAATAAAGAGATATAGATTTATTTATATACATGCTAAAAATTAAGATTTAGATTTATCTGTATACTTTCTAAACATGAAGAATATGTAGATTTCTTCATATACGTTCTAAAAATGAAAAAAATATAGATTTATTTACAAACTTGCTAAACACAAATAGATATAGAAGTTCTCTTTAAAATTCTCTCGCTTGAAGAGAGAGAGACAAACAAAAGCGCCAACTTCGAGAAAGAAGCTTATTTATTGCACGGATACTTATACGATTAACACGAGAGACGACATTCAAGGAACATGCGCGCCCACCCAACCGGACGCCCGTGCGCTCACGAGCGCGCCCTTTCAATCCACCGAGCGTATACCTGTAGGAGCATGCTTGTGTGTGTGTGTGTGTGTGTGTGGGCTCGGCTAGGTTTCTTCTTTGCGTCTATCAGTTCATAAATTCCTCTCATACCAATGCAGATTTCCCTCGCTTGGACGTCACATCTTTCTCTCCTTTCGTCGAACACCACCCACCTCCTCCCACCAGCGGTCCCTCAACCCTCAGCCCCAGTCCACAAGGTGATCAGTTCGCTGGGGAGAGGACCACGGGGAGGAGGGGTGAGGGACTGAGAGGAGGAGGAGAAGTGTTATCTCAGCGGGACCTTGTGTCCTCACACTCCATTTACGAAGTAATGAGACATCGCCTCCTGTTGTGACAACTCGCTTTGGATGGCAACCCCTTCCCCGCCACTCCCCGGCTCACCCCTTCACCCATCCCCACGACTGACCACAAACCCTACCCTCCAACCCCCCACCCTCACAAGCACTAACCCCCTAGGACCCACATGAGAACGCCGTCCCCAACCAAGAGAGCAGGTCTTCCTCCTTCTAAGAAGACAGTGCAAGCCCAGGCCCTCTACCAGTTTATCAAACGGAAATTCGAATTCCCCCCCCCCCCCCTGAGCTCTCACTCATTAGTTATCTCTCTCTCTCTCTCTCTCTCTCTCTCTCTCTCTCTCTCTCTCAATTATTTACTGCGTTTTTCGTCGCATCTTCTTCATGTTCATTTTCCTCTTCCGACACTCGGTGTTTCATTCATTCTTACTCTCTGATTAATCCTGTTTTTACTCTCGCATTAGCCACGCACTTCCTCTCTCGTTAATCTTGTTCTTACTCTTTCATTAACCCTGTTCTTACTCTGTCATTAGCCACGCTCTTTGCTCTCTCATTTACCCTGTTTTTTATTTTCTCATTAATCCTGTTCTCACTTCCGTTTTAACTTGTTTACTCTCTCATTAACCCTTATTATTGAACTCTCACTAACCTGTTCTTCCTCTCTTTTTAATCCTGTTCTTACTCTCTCATTAACGTTGTCCTTACTCTCTCTTAAACACTGTTCTTACTCTCTCATTAACCTTGTCCTTACTCTCTCTTAAACACTGTTCTTACTCTCTCATTAACCCTGTTCTTACTCTTTTATTAACCGTGTTCATATCTCCCTGTCTGCAAGGGAAAAATTCCAGCTGACAGTATAGAGGTAGGCGCTAAAGAATCCTAGCAGATCTGGAAGACACACGAATAAAGTAGGAAAAGAATCTAATAATATCCTTGACAAAATGACCACAGATCTGGCAAGAGGAGCACCAGTAGTTCATGACCTCAGTCAGTTCTATTAGCACAGGAGCTGCGAATTCAGGGCTCAGCTCACAGTCAACTTACCCAAACGACTTTCCTTTTCGGACGATAAGGAGAAAGATTTGTATGTCATTTCGCAGGGAACTCTCAAAGTACCACAGTCACAAGCGTACGGAAGGTGTTGCAGGACGAGGGTACAATAATCAGAATCCATGTATGTATAGATGAGAGAATGGTTAAAAGGTAAAAGGTATTAGTGGTTACTGAAGAAAGACACCAAGGGTTTTTGACGCGTGACCAAGACGATTGGAAACGTGTGTTGGAGACTGAACAAAATGTGATGATAGTTAAAGGAAATAGTTAAGGGTAATAGCTGGATGCTGAAAAGATGTAAAAACACTAAGAACTGAAGAAAAGGAAATAGTTAAGGATAATAGCTGGATGCTGAAAAGATGTAAAAACACTAAGAACTGAAGAAAAGTTGGTGTTAGTCTTTAATTTGCAAGAATTATATATATAGTATATATATATATATATATATATATATATATATATATATATGTATATACGTTACGCTCTTGCCAGATTAAAGATTAATATATATATATATATATATATATATATATATATACATACAGTATAGTACACTCTTGCTAGATTGCAGATTATATTATTTACTATAAGTATATATATATATATATATATATATATATATATATGTGTGTGTGTGTGTGTGTGTGTGTTTATGTATACATATATAGATAATTATATATATATCTATATATATATATATAGAGAGAGAGAGAAGAGAGAGAGAGAGAGAGAGAGAGAGAGAAATTCTCATAGGAAATAAGCTCTCTATAGTTATGCTTTAGAGGTAGGAGAAAAAGAGCCTTAATTGTATTATATTCCTACTTGATATTGGCAGCAGCAATTTCGGAATTGTCGAGGAAGAGTTAAATGAAGTGGTTTTCTTCCCTTATGAAGAAAAAGGGGAGCCTATAAAAATGATGGCTTTGGTTTATAAACAAATACATTTCAGCTTCACATCAGACGGCTTGATAGCAAATGGTGTTGAGTGGAGTTCCTCGTCTAATGAATTCTTATGGGCCACAGATGCGTCGTCCATTTACTTATATCGTTCTACAGAAACCATAATTTCGATGGAGAACAGCTTTTTAAGAACAGGTAACTAAATCTCTACGTCCGCGACTTCACCTTATTGATAAGAAAATACCACCCTTTTCTGAACTCCTTTACAATCTTATTAACGACACGAAACAGAAGGAAACTAAATAAAAGAGAGAAAGAACATACTTGTCCTTTTTTCTGAACTCCTTTAGAATATTGATAACGACGCAAAACAGAAGGAAACGAGATAAAAGAGAGAAAAAACATACGGATAATTTCTTCTGAACTCCTTTAGAATCTTGATAACGACGCGAAACAGAAGGAAACGAGACAAAAGAGAGAAAAAAAGTAAATGTAAAAGTGGAGGCAGCAGTAGCGACATGACAGTGTGTTAATGAGAGAGCAATAATGGCCGGAGTTGTTAAAGGAAGGATTAAGTGCATTAGTTGCTTAGTCATGACAGTCAAGAAATCCTGCAGCAGGCTGTTTGATGAGCTGTATAGCTAACTGGTAGTTTTTTTTTTTTTATTCGTGCATCGAAATTCCATTATCATCGGATTTAATTGCAGGGCCTTAAATCGAAACTTACATGTGAAGACTCGACTATATATGCTTTAACTCTGAAAAATGTTAAATTTGCTAGGAGGAACATGATTTAGTTTAAAGAATGATTCAATCTTCTAAAATTGTAAAGTTTTATTTCCTAAGGATGGTTGGTTTTAAAATAAAAGTATATCTTAGTTTAACCACACCACTGAGCTGATTAACAAGGGTGGTTGGTTTAAAATAAGTATCTCTTCATTTAACCAGACCATTGAGCTGATTAGAAGCTCTCCTAGGGCTGGCCGGAAGGATTAGATACTTTTACGTGGCTAGGAACCAATTGGTTACCTAGCACATCATATCGAGAAATTAATTTCTAATAACCAGAAACTAATTCCTATGATTCCATGTTGGCAGAGCTGGGAATCGAACTCGGGACTACCGAATCGGTAGGCGAGTACGTAAACCACTCCTCCAACGAGGAACTTGGTTTAAAAAATAAAGTTGGTGTTGGACCCCAAATGTTTTCATGGTGGTGCTCAAACAGAACGTAACTGTTTAAGTAGTGTGGGACGGATTTTATATATAATTTGTCTGCTGCGAAAAAACGAGCTTTCTTTTAGAATGACAATTTATTTGAGAGGAAGAGATATAATGTAGAAAATGATCAACCAAACTAAAACTAAATAAGTTTCTGAAAGCAAACATTATGTAGAACAGTCAATCGTGCTTCCAAACGACATTGCATAAGCGTTATGATGAGTGAAACCTTTATTCTACTTCCTGTTTATTTCAACGTAACAAGGCGTCATCCGATCTCCAGCTTACTCGAGGTGCGTGCTAAAATCTACGTTTCTAATAGCTCGTTGTTTCACCAGCGAAAATTAAAATAAATACGCTGTATTTTATTAGGAATCACTTTTCTGTACTGTTTAACACACACATTATTTATTTTATACATTTTCATTCTAATAAACAAATCATCAATACCATATCCTAAAATTTCTGTATCTTTAACTCAATGCGAAACACCTTTTTCAGACCTTTTTATGCTTTCGTACCCCCCAACAAGAACAACAACAACAAAGTACTTTGTAGGCCTACTACTCCCCGAGTAAGCTAAAATTGTCCAAGACTCTGTGATATGATCTATCAGGGATTTCATTCAGGGAAGCCCTAGATTCGTGATGCCCTGTGACTTAGAAACGCGTCTTCTAAAGACGGACATCATTATGAAATCGGGCGTGGCCGAATCCTTCGCCCCAAGCAAGCAAAACAGAATCGAGAAGCGTCGCTAATTTTATCAACTGATTGATCGCCGAAGCGAACGAACCCTGCATTGTCGTTAATCTCTCCTTGTCTCCCCAAGTTACGGCCACAGTCTCCAATCCCCGATGAAGCCATCTGTCTAAGCACCCTCGCCCTGGTCATACTTCACTCCAATTTGACAGCCATCAGTCAGGAATTAATCGAGGGTCTTCGCTTCTTGTGACTTGATGAATCAGTTATCGACGGCATCGTCCTCCATCCTATAAATCTAAAGAGTGGATTTGTTTGTGTGTTTGTGGGTGTGTTTGTATGTGTGCCACGAGTCGGTGCCTCTTGCTTATTTGTGATAATCTCGCCCTTATCTTCGTTTGCAAATGTAGCGGAGTTTGTCATTGTGACTGACGGCTTGGCCAGAGGAGTAAGGCAAGGAGGAACGTGGTACTGAAAGTGGTTGACATTACACACACACACACACACACACACACACACACATATATATATATATATATATATATATATATATATATACATATATATATTTGTAATAGCCATAATGCCCTTTTAAAACTTCTCGAATTCTTCACGTTTTTTTGGATACGCTTGTCACTCGAAGGCCTGAAGATCCAGGTGCAAGAAATATGAAGAATTCATGGTGTCCGGTTTCGGGAAACGAACCCGGATTACCATAATCACGACATTAATTATCAGGGAATAGATGCCAAGTAGCAATAGCTGAGATGAAATATGATTAAAAAAAATAACTGAAAAGAAAAGCTCGTGTTCTGTCATCCTTCGATGGCAGCAGTGTTTTTGTTTACTATGGCTAGTGACGTCATCATTCATCGTCATGAATGGGGGTTGCAAATACTCCTACAACTTTCTTATTGTAGCAATAATGTCTGTGTGTTCTGTAGTTCGAGGGACGCCAATATGAAGGCTAAGAGAAAAATATCGCCTAGTGCAAAGGGCAATCTACGAATTCATCTAGTTTCATAATTTGTAATAATAATAATAATAATAATAATAATAATAATAATAATGAAACCATAAATAATGAAACCAAAAACCACATAGCAAGCGAATGCCCGGCACTTGCACAAGACCTGTACAAAAAGAGGCATGATTCAGTGGCAAAAGCCCTCCACTGGAGCCTGTGCAAGAAACATCAGCTACCTTGCAGTAATAAGTGGTACGAGCACCAACCTGAGGGAGTGATAGAAAACGATCAGGCAAAGATCCTCTGGGACTATGGTATCAGAACGGAAAGGGTGATACGTGCAAACAGACCAGACGTGACGTTGATTGACAAAGTCAAGAAGAAAGTATCACTCATTGATGTCGCAATACCATGGGACACCAGAGTTAAAGAGAAAGAGAGGGAAAAAATGGATAAGTATCAAGATCTGAAAATAGAAATAAGAAGGATATGGGATATAGCCAGGTGCCAGGTGGGAAATCGTGTCCATAATCATAGGAGCACTAGGAATCTAGAAAAAACTAGAGGCTGAAGTAGCTCCAGGACTCATGCAGAAGAGTGTGATCCTCGAAACGGCACACATAGTAAGAAAAGTGATGGACTCCTAAGGAGGCAGGATGCAACCCGGAACCCCACACTATAAACCACCCAGTCGAATTGGAGGACTGTGATAGAGCAAAAAAAAAAAAAAAAAAAAAAAATAATAATAATAATTATTATTATTATTATTATTATATTATTATTAATTATTATTATTATTATTATTCAGAACATGAACTCTATTCACATGGAACAAGCCTACCGTAAGGGCCAGTGGCATGAAATTCCAGCTTCCAAAGAATACTATGATGGAATGTTATTTCATAAAAAATTATTATTATTATTATTATTTTTATTTTTTATTTATTTATTTTTTTTTTTTGCTCTATCACAGTCCTCCAATTCGACTGGGTGGTATTTATAGTGTGGGGTTCCGGGTTGCATCCTGCCTCCTTAGGAGTCCATCACTTTTCTTACTATGTGTGCCGTTTCGAGGATCACACTCTTCTGCATGAGTCCTGGAGCTACTTCAGCCTCTAGTTTTTCTAGATTCCTTTTCAGGGATCTTGGGATCGTGCTTAGTGCTCCTATGATTATGGGTACAATTTCCACTGGCATATCCCATATCCTTATTTCTATTTTCAGGTCTTGATACTTATCCATTTTTTCCCTCTCTTTCTCTTCAACTCTGGTGTCCCATGGTATTGCGACATCAATGAGTGATACTTTCTTCTTGACTTTGTCAATCAACGTCACGTCTGGTCTATTTGCACGTATCACCCTATCTGTTCTGATACCATTGTCCCAGAGGATCTTTGCCTGATCGTTTTCTATCACTCCCTCAGGTTAGTGCTCGTACCACTTATTACTGCAAGGTAGCTGATGTTTCTTGCACAGGCTCCAGTGGAGGGCTTTTGCAACTGAATCATGCTTCTTTTTGTACTGGTTCTGTGCAAGTGCTGGGCATTCGCTTGCTATGTGGTTTATTATTATTATTATTATTATTATTATTATTATTATTATTATTATCACTCAGAAGATGGAAAACTCAATTCATATGGAACAAGTTACCACAGGGGCCATTGACTTGAAATTCAAGGTTCCAAAGAATATTATGAATGGATGGTATTTCATAAAATATTATTATTATCATTACTATCATTATTATTATTATTTATTTTCTTCGTCCCTCACACCATTTATTCATTTTTTTATTATTATTCAGAATATGAATCCTATTCATAAGGAACAAGCCCAATATATAAAAACGTAAGTGAATGATGAATGAGCCTCTATTTTGTGTAGTTTACATTTCGTTATTTGATTCGATCAAATTCCGGGGTGAAATCGTCTCAAACTGGTCAGCAACAGTTACAAAGGTGCAAAATTGTATGTAAAAGCTATAAAACAATGAAGTGAACAGACGAGACGAAAGCTGGCTAATCCCTGTGAGGTCTCCAAACGATAGTAGAGACAGACAAGGTCCATCGACCACACCTGGTTTCCTTCTCTAGTCAAGGTCGAAGGATAAAGGGTCTAAACTCAGCATATTTTCTCTTTTATTGAATGAAACCAGTCAATGTTTGTTTACAGTTTTATTAGAGATTCTGGACAGTAGGATAATGAATCAACAATATATTCATTCCTAACCTGCGTTCGATATTCATCTTATTGAATGAGGGTACGAATGAATCGAGGAAGGAGAGTGAGAGAGAGAGAGAGAGGAGAGAGAGAGAGAGAGAGAGAGAGAGAGAGAGAGACCCACTCAGAATGACTCTGAGCCTGCCCTGTGGCATTGCAAAGTTATCCGCCTTAAATGGCTGTTTCTTTGTTTGATTAACGACGCGGCTGGAGACTTCATTTGTTTTACTTGTTCACTGTTCGTGCGCAAGTTATGTTCCATTCTGTACGTCACGTCGTAATTCATGTGATTTGCTTTTCAAGGCATTTGTTTTCGTGTCGTATTTCTTGTCCTGGTTGGTGGCTTGTTGTCAAGAATAGTAATTTATTACAGAATTATGATTCCGTCATACTTAGCAGCTAACCCTAGTTGTCATACTAGGCGCATCATTAAGGCAGCCTTATTTATAACTTATTAAGGAATCTCTATTTTTACCTTTTAGATATTTATAATTCAATAATGATTTAAGATCACTGGTTTTCATATATCGAATAAAATACCTCTCAATCAATAGAATACCCTCTAAAGATATCAATAAACTTGAGAGAGAGAGAGAGAGAGAGAGAGAGAGAGAGAGAGAGAGAGAGAGAGAGAGATTTGTGTGCTTTCAAATAGCAAATAGAAAAACGTTAACTTAATAGAACACCCTGTAATGATATAAATCAAATTTCTTGAGAGAGAGAGAGAGAGAGAGAGAGAGAGAGAGAGAGAGAGAGAGAGAGAGAGAACATTTTTATGCTTTCAAACAAACAGAAACGAAATCCATCTTCCTCATTAAAATATCCATTAAAGATTATATCTGTAATCTCTCCAGAGAGAGAGAGAGAGAGGAGAGAGAGAGAGAGAGAGAGAGAGAGAGAGAGAGACTGGAGAACTCACACCCACTAATTAAAGCAAGAGGAAGAGACAAAGAGAGATAAACCAAGAAAGAGAGAGAAACTAAGAGAGAGAGAGAGAGAGAGAGAGAGAGAGAGAGAGAGAGAGAGAAATATGAAGGAGTGACAAGGAGTTACAAGGATTTGGATGTCTCGAAGACTTATCATAATCCGAGGAGACATCGTGCGCTCACTTAGGACCATTAAAGACCTCAAAATCTCTCTCTTCGGCCACTCCGAGAGAGAGAGAGAGAGAGAGAGAGAGAGAGAGAGAGAGAGAGAGAGAAACTAACCCTGCCATTAACACATCATGTCCCGGGGACTCGAGGAGCCATTAAAAAAGAAAAGGTCCATAATAAATGGCAGTTCGTAAGGTAGCGAGCCGAGTTACTCTTCGGAGATATAGTGAGAGAGAGGCGGGAGACCCCCGGAATCAGTATGCCACCCACCGGTCCATTCTCTAAAGCACCCCTCTAATGGACACTCACACTTTCACACTGATAAATCTCTGTCTGTCTCTGTCTCTGTCTGTCTGTCTGTGTGTGTGGTGTTTTCAGAAGGTATATGGATGAGGAGACAGCGTGCTGAGAATATATATATATGTGTACTAGATAAATATATAACTATATATATATATAAGATATACATATATATGTCATATCACATTTCCGTGATTCATATACATATATCGAGCTACAATGTCCTTTAATATCTAATTCGCTCTACCTCGGAATTAATATATTTTCATATATGCTTAAACCGAAGGGGAATTTTTTTTCTCGATAATAGACTTGCCTGGACCAGGGCGCGAACCCTTGGATCCTTTCAAATCCAGGAACGTCAGTGAAGCTTTTACCAACCCCACCACCTCTCGCGGTGGTGGGGTTGGTAAAAGCTTCACTGGCGTTCCTGGATTTGAATGTCTTCTTGGGTTCGCGACCGGGACCAGGCAAATTTATTATCGTGTAAAAAATTCCCCTTCGGTTAAGCATATATGCAAAATATATTAATTCCGAGGTAGAGCGAATTAGATATTAAAGGACATTGTAGCTCGATGTATA
This sequence comes from Macrobrachium nipponense, assembly GCF_015104395.2. Taxonomy (NCBI): domain Eukaryota; kingdom Metazoa; phylum Arthropoda; class Malacostraca; order Decapoda; family Palaemonidae; genus Macrobrachium; species Macrobrachium nipponense. Next base: position 77,505,691 of record NC_087206.1, read on the forward strand.
TATATATATATATATACTATATATATATATATATATATATATATATTTACATATATATATGTATATATATGATATATATACTGTTATATATATATATATATAATATATAGAGAGAGAGAGAGAGAGAGAGAGAGAGAGAGAGGAGAGAGAGAGAGAGGTACCTAAAAACCGGGACACAGGTATATCATACTAAACGCGGCTTTTACTGGTCCTGAAATATTATATATATATATATATATATATATATACATATATAATATATATATATATATATATATATAGAGATATAATCTATATAAAACTGAAGAACTGACGAATCGGTTTACAATCTCAGTTCAAATCTATGAAAAATATTTTTGTCAAAAAGTTATCTTAAATCAATCCGCGAAATACCTTGAGAACTACTCGTTAATAGCCTTGCGAAATGAATTGAGAGAGAGAGAGAGAGAGAGAGAGAGAGAGAGGTACTTAAAAACCGGGTCACAGGAATTTCATACCAAACGGGCTTTAACTTCTAAAATAAAAAAAAAATAAAAAACAAACTGAGGAACTGACGAATCGGTTTCCAATCTCAGTTCAAATCTATGGAAAATATTTTCGCCAAATATGTTCTTAAATTGATATGCGGAATATCTTGTGAACTACATGTTAATAACCTTACGAAAGGAATAAAGTATAGAGAGAGAGAGAGAGAGAGAGAGAGAGAGAGAGAGAGAGAGAAAAACGATCCCTAAAGAATATAAGCGAGAATGCCCGGTGGTCACACGTTATCTAAAAGGAACCCTCAGGTATGGCCAACATAAAGCCACTGCGATAGCATGCATTAAGGGTCATTTATCTATCATTAGGGGTCGAGGGGTCGACCTTAAGGAAAAAGGAGAGAGAGAGAGAGAGAGAGAGAGAGAGAGAGAGAGAGAGAGAGAGACTGGGTATTTCCTGTCAAAGTTTGTGGCGACCCGAGATAAGACGGGAAGGCAAGGCGGTGCGATGCTTAGAGAAGACTGCTACTGAGAAGGCTCCTACGACGACGACGTGGAGGAGGAGGAGGAGGAGGAGGAAGGAAGGAGGAGGAAGAGGATGACAAGAAAAAGCCGCAGGAGACAAAGAACGAGCAACCTTCCAGATAAGGACGAGACGCGCCTCTTGTGACTGAGGTCAGGCGCTGTAGGTAAGCTGTGTCTCAGGGGACGAGGAGCCGTTACAGAGATGTCCAGAGGACGTTGATTGATTGATTTATAGCCGCCAAAACTGGCGTCACAACGTCTCCTCGCACCGCTGGGCTGTGGAACAGCCACCCTACCGAGGATGTCGTGCAATTGGAACTTTAGAAGTACAAGATGCAGTGCATTACTACTCTGATTATTTTTCTCCTTGCTTTTTGATACATTTTTATCTATTTATTAATTTATCATTTATTAATCTGTTAATTTCTTTTTTCTTTTTTAATAAGTGAGATCTCCTCTTTCTGTATTTTCCTTACCTCATCTTGCTTCTTCCTAATGAACACCGTAATATTCTTTGGAAGCTTCAATTACAAGTCAATGACTCCTTTGGTGGGCTTGTTCAATGTGAATGGGATTCATACTGGTAGAAACACCAACCTGAGGGAGCGATAGAAAACGATCAGGCAAAGATCCTCTGGGACAATGGTATCAGAACAGATAGGGTGATAAGTGCCAGTAGACCAGGCGTGACGTTGATTGACAAAATCAAGAAGAAAGTATCCCTCATCGATGTCGCAGTACCATGGGACACCAGAGTAGATGAGAAAGAAAGAGAAAAAATTGATAAGTATCAAGACCTGAAATTGGAAGGATATGGGATATGCCAGGTGAAATTGTACCCTTAATCATAGGGACACTAGGCACGATCCCAAGATCCTTGAAAAGGATTCTGGTAAAACTAGATGACGAAGTAGCCCCAGGACTCACGCAGAAGAGTGCGCTACTAGAAACAGCACACATAGTGAGAAAAGTGATGGACTCCTAAGGAGGCAGGTTGCATCCCGGAACCCCACATTATAAATACCACCCAGTCGAATAGGATGACTGAGATAGACCAAATAATAATAATAATAATAATAATAATATTTGGGAAAAAGACCCTCTTTTATGCAAATGCTGTTAATAAGAATGGCAGAATTAACGAGTTGATTTTATATATTGTTTTTTCTATTTTTCTTACAATTCACTTCTCTGGCTCAGCGATGTTTCTGAGTAACTGGCCAATATTCATATTGGGAATTATCAAAAAATTATAAATGCTGAAGGTGATCTTTTATTAGAACAGGGTCTCAGGTCCAGGTCAAGCAGGGGTCGTCATCGGTGCCGTATTATTCCGTAGGCGTAGTCCAGTTCCGGGCAGGGGTCGTCTTTAGTTTAGGGGTGGTATTGGTGCTGGTATAGCTTGTATAGCTGGTATCACGTGACGTTTCGACCTTCTCGTAGGTCATCTTTGGACGAGTCGGTTGAAGGACTGTTGCAAGAAAGTCTGCGGGAGCGGTATTTATATCAGCTCGGACCAAGAGTTGGATTCTCATTGGTCGAGGCGAGACCCACGACCGATTAATGAGAATCCAAATAAATACCGCCAAATGAATATTGATCAGTTACTCAGAAACATCGCTGAGCCAGAGAAGCGAATTGTAAGGAAAATAGAAAAAAACCACATATAAAATCAACTTGCTTAATTCTGCCATTATTTTTAACAACAACAACAACAACAACAACAACAACAACAACAACAATAATAATAATAATAATAATAATAATAATAATAATAATAATAATAATAATAATAATAATAATAATAATAATAATAATAATGCAGGTTATTGACGCCGACGAGCAAAAGGGACGAGAAATGATAGGAGGCATCTTGAATTGACAGATGAAATGATGAAATAGTTCAAATACTTACCTCGAGGAACACCAGTCCGCCTCGTGAAGCGATCTTCCTTTAAATGAAAATACCCTCCTAACCAGGATGCCCTATCATCGAAAGCAAGCGTTCGTCTGTCAAGAAAGTCATCAAAATAACTTTCTTTTTGGGAATAATGACTATCTATCTCTCTCTCTCTCTCTTCTCTCTCTGTTCATGTACAGAAGTCATCACAATAATTTTTTCATTATAGAATATAAAGGCTTTCTCTCTCTCTCTCTCTCTCTCTCTCTCTCTCTCTCTCTCTTCTCCATGTACAGACGTCATGAAAATAATTTTTTCATTATGGAATATAAAGTCTCTCTCTCTCTCTCTCTCTCTCTCTCTCTCTCTCTCTCTCTCTCTCTCTCTCTCTCTCTCTTTTTCATGTACAGAAGTCATCAAAATCATTTTTTCATTATGGAATATAAAGGATCTCTCTCTCTCTCTCTCTCTCTCTCTCTCTCTCTGCCAAACACCTGCGGCGTTGTAATGGATCTAATTATCAGTCATTTACCTTCACGCTGGACGAGCTACTGATAAAAAACAGACTGAATTCACACTTGAACGATGACAGAATAAAGCACACAGCTGATACCATGCGTAGGAAGTATTTAAAATTATCCTTGAGGTTAAATGAACCAATATCGTGTGGTACATGGAAACTCGATTTGTAATAATATCTAAATTGCCAGTATTCCTACATTACTAGCCATTTTTTTTTATCTTCTTTGTTATTTGAACCAATAACAGGAAGTACAGAGAAAGACGAGCTCAGTTTAAAACGATATGTAATCCCCGCAATTCTTTCCTTAATAACCATTTTTATTTTTCATTTTTGTTCGGATTAGAAAATTCTTGATTCAAATTTACGTCTAAATGCTCTGTACTTGGTATTTCAAACTGCAATCCTGAGAGAAAAGACCTCATTTTAAACAAGATCTAAATTATCAGAATTCCTTCCTCATAATTAACGTTTTTTTATTAGAACAAAATACTCCATTCGAACTTTGGTCTGTAGCCTAATTCGCTTAACATCAAACTTCCCATTCTTTCTTCTTTCATAATGAGTAGGGTTCTCCATCTTGTGAATAATTAATAATAATAATAATAATAATAATAATAATAATAATAATAATAATAATAATAATAAATAATAATAATAATAATAATAATAATGATAATAATAATAATACTTTTAGCTACTTATTTCTAATGAACTTTATAATATTCTTTGGAAGCTTGAATTTCAAGTCAGTAGGCCCTGTGGAGGTGGGCTTATTCCATACGAATAGGTTTCTCCATCTTCCGAATAATAATAATAATAATAATAATAATAATAATAATAATAATAATAATAATAATAATAATAATAATAATAAATACATCTTTCTTACATCTTTCTAATAAAATCCATAATATTTTTTTATAGCTTCTTGGATATCAAGTCAGTGGCCCCTGTGGTGGTGGGCTTGTTCCATAGGAATAGGTTTCTCCATCTTCTGAATAATAATAATAATAATAATAATAATAATAATAATAATAATAATAATAATAATAATAATAATAATAATATTTTTTGAAAGCTTCTTGGATTTCAAGTCAATGGCGCCTGTGGTGGTGGGCTTGTTCAATATGAATAGGGTTCTTCATCTTCTGAATAATAATAATAATAATAATAATAATAATAAGAATAATAATAATAATAATAATAATAATAATACCTCAGTCACATCTTTCTAATGAACTCCATAATATTCTTTGGAAGCTTGAATTTCAAGTCAATGGCCCTTGTGTTGGTGGGCTTGTTCCATACGAATAGGGTTCTCCATCTTCTGAATAATAAAAATAAAAATAATAATAGTAATAATAATAAAAGGGTCCTCAATCAGAGGTGAAGAAGGAAGGAACTTCATCCGAAGATACTTCATCCACTAAAGACCAAAAGGTCACATTCAGGTGGCTTTCTTTATCTCTTCTGGATTCGCCGAGAATGAACTTCCTCGCTACTCTTCGCCTTATCTTTAAACTTTCCCAGTAACGGCGAAGGGCTGAGAGAGAGAGAAAGAGAAAGAGAGAGAGAGCGAGAGAGAGAGAGAGAGAGAGAGAGAGAGAGAGAGAGAGAGAGATAAGCTGATAGCGTTATGGAAGCCAATTATGGAAGGCGGGTCTGTCGTTTCTACCAAAGAGGAAAAAGGGTTATTGAGGCAAGTTAGACATTCGTAAAATTTGTTTCCTTCTTGGAAGCCAAAAGTAGAGTTGCTCTGTTTATGTTCAGGTTAGTTCGTGAGTTTGGAGATTAGTAGAAAGAAATACACATAGTAGCATAAGTCTTCTTGAATTGAGAAACAAATCCCCAGTTATGTACGGATAGATATATCTAAAATAAATCTCTACAGAAAGCTTTAGGGAATCCGTTCGACTCCCAAATATATTTAAAGTAAATAGCTATGCGTGACTTCAAAGAACAGAATGAATCTAGGTTGGTGGAATCAGAAGGAAAAAAAAATCAATAACTGCGTTATCATAACTATTGTTTTTTCCAATGAGCATTTCATGTTCTTTCATTGTAAAAAAACTCAAAATTAAAGTTAATTAGATGCTCTTGCTTTTGTCATTGCGAAAAAAATCAATGATCTTTTTGTATTTCCAGAAAATAAGACAACAAAAAATATTCATGAATAACTTTAAATCAAGAGAGTCCTTCTTTGTACCCAAATGCTTGGAAAAAGTGTACAAAAGGTTAATGGAAGATCTATTACATACTAAGTAACCTACGTCTCTACGTGGAAGTGTAAATTCAAACGTGTATTGGGATATATTTGGGGAAACGAAATGCATCGGAAAAAATTCAACTTGATTGAAAAAATTGAATTTATTATTGGCACTAAAAGCACGAAAAAGGGAAGATGAACCCTGTTCATATTGAGAGAGTCCATAGCCTTGAAATTCAAGCATCCAAAGAATATTATGGTGTTCATTAGGAAGAAGTAAGAGGAGGTAAAGGGAAATACAGAAAGAAGAGATCTTACTTATTAAAAGAGAGAAAAATAAATTAATAGAATAGTTTATAGATAAAAGTTTACTTATAGGTAAGGAGAATAGTCTTAGAGCATTAATGCATCGCATCTTCTCTGGAACTTTATACAATTGCACGACGTCCTCGGGTAGACTGTCCACAGTCCAACGGTGCGAGGAATAAAGGAACCTTAATTCTAAATGAATATTCATGATCGTTACGGTAACTGTAACTCGTGAAAAAAGACTTTCTTTTTAAAAAGATTCTTGACATTTTATGACTCTTCTTGTTTCACGGTCTTAGGAGAGAGAGAGAGAGAGAGAGAGAGAGAGAGAGAGAGAGAGAGAGAGAGAGAGAGAGAGTCAACGATCGATGAAGTATTCAGTTATTGCATCTAAAACGATAAGACAACTCAGAGAATTTTTCTGGGTGCAATTCTAGTGAGAGAGAGAGAGAGAGAGAGAGAGAGAGAGAGAGAGAGAGAGATACCTTACCACAGTATGACAAAGGCTTGCAGTTATAATGCCGACAAACTTGCAACGACTCTCTATTAGAAGCGAGTTTTTCATGAAGGGTTAAAGTTGATTGATGACAGCAATTTTTCAGTATTTGCAATGCTTGCATTCTATTGCCCAGTGCCCAAACCTCACACTCCCACACACACACAAACACATACACACACAAAACCTTTTCGGTACTCGAGAGTTCGTGTAGCAAGGAATGAGGTAGATTGAAATGGATTTTGAAAATGATAAAGAAAAGACGGCAAGACGGTGGTGGAATTTCAATTTCAATTCGACAATCATTAATTAAAAAAAAATATATATATATTTTTCACTCTCATAGAGCATTACTGCATAATGAATGAAAGTAAAACCTATTGAGAATTCAAGGGCAATGTTAAAATGGTTTATAAATGTACCACGGAAGTAGAATCAATTAGCAGTCTAAGCAAGACATCTGTTAAATATTCCGCTCGAAAAATGCCATAAAATAATCCAAGAACATACGTAGTAGACAGGTTTCCCCTTAACCGGCCGCTAGTGAGATCGCTCATTAATAATAGCGTTCTTAAGAGTACAGTAGTTTGGTATGTGGATGATTCTCCCCGCCCCCCCACAAAAAAAAAGAACGAGAAGGTGGGGGAATTGTGGGCCGGGGGAGGGGACGATTACCCCATTAAGTGAGCGCGCAGCCAAGAAAGGCGGTCGACATTTCCCCACCGCGGGGATAAATAATTATAGAAGCTTGCAGTAAATTACGAGAATCGCTAATGAATTATAGAGGCACGTCATAAAACAGAGTCTCGACGGTGGCCCAAGCCGTCAAGTGTCAGCTGAGGCCGGACGGAGTTCGGCGAGAAGAGAGAGACATTAGCCAAAGCACCAACCACCTTCGAACGAGACTTCGCCTCTCCAATACCATCAGTCCAGCCGAGCCCCTCGATAGAGAGACCGTCCACTCCGCATGGCCGCCCACGTCAAAACCAAGGTCTGAAAAGCAGTGGTTCTTATCCTTTTTTATGACCACGCCCCCCTCTAAGAGTTGGTCCTTTCTTTCACGCCAACTTTGTATCTATGAGTAAAATTCCCTCCCAGATTTAAAGGAAAAAAAAATAAAAGCGAGAAAGATTTGGGGTTTCCCCACTCCGCATGGCCGCCCATGTCAAAACCAAGGTCTCAAAAGCAGTGGTTCTTAACCTTTCTATGACCACGCCCCCTCTGAGAGTTGGTGCTTTCTTTCACGCCAACTTTGCATCTATGAGTAAAATTCCCTCCCAGATTCAAAGGAAAAAAAATGAGAAAGATTAGGGGTTTCGAGGGATAGGGAGGGAGGTCAATTATGACAGAACATGGTCAGCCCAGCAAGTCTAACTAGAGTGGTAGAGTACAAGAAAGTAACGTTATAGGGCGATACTTTTGTATATTTTCATAAAACTTCTGAATATCAGTTCCTCACACTTGTTAAGAGAATAACAAATATGATTAGAGAAATTTTTCTTAAATTTTTCCCTAGGGCTCGCGCCTCCCCTGAAAATCACTGACGCCCCCAAGGTTAAGAACCACTCTGGGGAGAGAACTTGGTCATAACGACCCGTCCTCCCAGACGGCTACGAAGCCCTTCGGGTCGTTGCGGGGCAGATGTTTTAT
>NC_087206.1:77516278-77533778 GCF_015104395.2 Macrobrachium nipponense
AAACATAAGCTGTCTGCCTATCCAACAGAAAGAGAGAGAGAGAGAGAGAGAGAGAGAGAGAGAAGAGAGAGACTCACCCTTCAGCAACATTCCACAGTGCAAACACACACTACCCTACCCCTTCCTTTACCATTCCAGGTACGAAACTGCCCCAAAGAACATCGAATGACATTAATATAATTCCATTTAATTGCGGCTGCCTTTTCGCTACCCGCGTGTATGTAATTACCGCACACCTTCAATTAGCTAAATCAAATTCACCGTCGCTTTCAATTATGCAAATGATCGGTAGTGTTTACCGCTCGGTCATTTTTGGGAAATTATTCCAGGTGGAGAGAGAGGTTTAGGTTTGTGTGATGTGTGTGTGTGTGTGTGTGTGTGTGTGTGTGTGAAGTGTAAGGGGTGAGAGGATGAGGTATGTAGGTGCCTTTTGGTTAGGGGTTGGGATGGGTGGTTGGGGTGGGGTGAAAGCCCCCTACCCATACACTGCCATCCACATTACCTGTACTTAAGTATACAGTTTTCTGACATTCTAAGTGTTGAGCCACGGAAGGGAACGTTAAAATTAGTGAAGCTATAGGCAGCCTAACCAGAGAGAGAGAGAGAGAGAGAGAAGAGAGAGAGAGAGAGAGAATATATATATAGTAGTATGTATATTGATATTCTGAACACTATAAGTATAAGCCCTTCGTCAATGGCTTGGAAATAAAGTAGAAACCGGCCAGGACCTACTACTATCTTATCTTATCGCCTGTGGTAATGTGTGATAAGCGAATCACGTGTTAAAGTGAATATATATATATATATATATATATATATATATATAGATATAGATAGATAGATATATTATATAGGGAATATATTGACACTAGATTCCGATTAAGAGGTATAATCAAATACACGCAAGAGAACTGCCATAAGCTGCCAGCAAAACAAATAATGTGACATTAGCAGAGAGATTCACACTTTTCAGAACTAATAAAAGTATCCGGTGCAAAAAGTATCTTTACGTAAAAGGCAATACAATGACGTCGCCAGAGATCTCTATAACAATTCAGGAAAAAAAATTGAAGAAGGAAAAAAACCAGTTTGCGAAGTAAGTTGAAATCCCAGTGTTGTTTTTCGAATGCTTGTTACTAAATCACTTTGTTTATATGGAATGAGATCAGTAAAAACTGGTAATATTTCCGAAACGGTTTAAATATCTGATGAGGGAATGGGCACACTGCGACGGAACCAAGTCCAAAATTTCGATTTTTTGTGTTCTTTAAAAGGAACATATTGTCCCGGCTTTGTCTGCCCGACCGTCCGTCAGGCCTCAGATCCAAAAATCTACTGAGGCTAGAGGGCTGCGAATTGGTATTTTGATCCTCCACCATCCAGTCTTCAAACATTCCAAGTTGCAACCCTCTAGGATCAGTAGGTTTTTATTTTATTTAAGGTTAAAGTTAGCCATGGATCGTGCATCTGGCAGCGCTTTCCGGAGCCATTTAACGCTCCCTCACTCTACCGCATTTGGTGAGCAACTGGATAGCTGCCAGTCATAGCTGATGGTTTCATACAGCATTATACGTTGTATAAAAAACTCGATTGCGCCGAAGAAACTATAGCACATTTTGTACTTGTTTAAATATGAAAAACGCGAATATTTTTGGAATATCATCGCTATTTATGTTTCCTTTGCTAACTAAAAGAACTCTTTTCTTCAGTCCGTAGAATCAATTTCTATTAATTTCTGAGACGCTAGAATTATTCATTAACTGCTAGATTATCTCTTCTACTTTTTTTAAGCTCCCTGCTTTACAAATGGTATCAAAATGAGTGTTTCTTGTGCTCCACATTTCTTCATTATATATATATATATATATATATATATATATATATATATATATATATCACTGAAAGTGAGAATATAAACAAAGAAGCTATTAAAGATTGATGATGGCCGAATGTCGAAAAAATTATCAGTGACATATGCTTCGAAAATGAGCTCATATACGGACAAACGATTCATATGTCAAAGTGTAGTGCTGTTACCCCTTACGCGTAATTAATATCCAAAATCCCTAAATCTTTCCGTTTGCATATCATTCTCATAACCTGATGATCTGTTGATATCTGTTTCTCCTGATTGGAGACCGATTTTGTGTTGATTGGAAGCGTTACGCTTTATTTCGTATCCATTTGCTCTAGCATAAGAAAGTCCGTATTTATCAGTTTCTCAAACTCATATACGTCAACACACACAAGCACGAGAATCAGTAATAAGGTTTATATATGCGAATGCAGCATCTGAGAGAGAGAGAGAGAGAGAGAGAGAGAGAGAGAGAGAGAGAGAGAGAGAGAGAGGAGGACGAGAGGCAGAAAGAGAGAGAGAGAGAAGAGAGGAAGACGAGAAGAGAGAGAGAGAGAGAGAGATAGAGAGAGAAAGAGAGAGAGAGAGAAAGAGAGAAAGAGAGAGAGATTTATGCGCTTTTGTATAGCAAATAAAATGCCTGTAACTCAGTAGTACAACCTGTAAAGATATAAAGATATAAACCAAATTTCTAGAGAGAGAGAGAGAGAGAGAGAGAGAGAGAGAGAGAGAAGAGAGAGAGAGAGCTAGCTAGAGGTACTCCTCACTCAATCATAGGCGCATCATAAGAAACGAGGAGAGCTGCCATCATCCACTTCAAACCCTGCCTGTGATGCGCGTTCGGAAAAGGTGGACGAAAGTAGTATAGCCAGCCCGGGAGTCAAAATAGTCAGCCTAACCTCTGTTATGCCGGGTAAGTATTCTACGCTGATTCCGAACACGATTTATATGCCAGTTATGTAGATGCGAACCAGGAGACGACGCCTCAGCAATGCCACGGTACAGAATTTCCAAGGGAAGGGCATTTGCAGAGAACATCTCCATATTGAAATGAGGTGGCGGGAGAGGGGGTTGTTCCTTGTCATGCAAGGATACGCTTGGATTGTGGGGAGAGAATGCTCAAGACGCCTTTCTTCGGTTTCCTTCGTCGCCATAACATCCAGACTTAAAGTAAAATAAAGGTGTTTTGAGATGGGGTTTCATATTATCAGATATTGCACTTATTCTCGCCGTGAGCCACCAGATTCGCTGGACGATAGCAGCAGCGACAATCTGGAGCAAATGTCTCGGTGTCGATCTTCTCCAGAGGTCCAGAGGTCCTACTGAGAATGTGGTGCAGTTGGAAGTTCTTCAACAGTTCAGGCGAAGATGCAATGCATTGTTACCCTAATACAATTTTCCTTGCACTTTCATAATTTACCTACATTTTTATCTAACTATTCATTTTGTTAAGTTATCTGTTTTTCTAATAACTGTTCTCCTTTTTCTGTATTTTCCTTAATACTTCTTTCGAATAAACACCGTCCATAATATTCTTTGGACGCTTCTGGAATTACAAGTCGATGGACCCTGAGGGCTTGTTCCATATGAATAGATTGCATTTTATGATTAATAATAATAATAATAATAATAATAATAATAATAATAATAATTTAGTAATTTTCTTTATTCTTACATTCTTACTCCTCTCCATTTTAGTCACTTCACGCATCCAGCCATCGGATAGGCTAACATGATTCTTTTATTATTTGTTTTCATAAACAAAAATATTAAAAAAAAAAAAAAAATAAAAAACCATTAGGCTGCTGAATAGAACGAAATTTACAATTATAATACGCAAAAGTACTTGTAATGATAGATTCCTTCAGAGAGAGAGAGAGAGAGAGAGAGAGAGAGAGAGAGAGAGAGAGAGAGAGAGAGAGATTTGTGCGCCTTTATATAGCAAAAAAAGATGCCTTCAACTCTATACAAGACTCTGTAAAGATATAAACGATAGAGAGAGAGAGAGAGAGAGAGAGAGAGAGAGAGAGAGGTGCAATGGAACTGGCCGCGGCTAAGCAATATTCAGTGCCTTACATCAAATTCTAATTAGGTAGAAAAATAGAAGGCACTTAAACTAACACTGGGGTATGATAAAGGCTCTTATTTCCCCGTCGGATAACCTCCTTTAGGAACCTCGTGAAGCCTCCCTTCATGGTCCAAGAGAGAACCAAGCTCCCGAGACCATTCGCCGAACCTGGATAATTAAATTCGAATCTTCCGCACGCTTCCTTCAGTCCTCAACAAAGGTTAATTTTGAATCACGGTTACTAGAAGCACTGATTGAATCAAGTTGATGCTGAATAATATTCTCCCAGAAGTAAATATGTATAATAAAGCGTTCGAAGTCACAGAATAGGAGGAGATTTATTTTTCGTCGACTAGCCTCAGTAAGCAGCAGCAACACTCAAGAAGGCAACAAAGAACTTTACATGATAAAGCATCAGCAGGTAGCCCGTTTAAAGGCAGGAATGCTTAACAAGACAGATTAAAATGGCTTCTTTCTTGTAATCCCTTTATGTATCATCGACCAAAATTATCATGTTAGGAAGGAATGTGAAACTAGCCGCCTGCTGAAGGTTGTGGAAGCCTTTGTCATTCGGTAATTTACGAATCGGAATATTTTTCCTCTCTTTTCAAGCCCCCTCCCCCTCCCACAGCATTAATGCCCGGGCACGGCAAGGCTGGCCTTCATTAGCCGAGCTTTGGGGAGAAATCTAGATGCCCTGACCTTTCAGCGGGCAAAATGAGGGGTTTGGGTCGTCACGGGCCGAGAAAATGCATCAACGAACCCGGGCTTTGGATTCAGGAAGAAGCAGAGAGAGAGAGAGAGAGAGAGAGAAGAGAGAGAGAGAGAGAGAGACGCTCCTCGTAAATACTCGGGTTCTTTAACGTCCTTCCATTACTGCGCCCCGTATAATCACTCGAGATTTACGACGCTCATTTAGAGTTTCGTATTGTTTCTCACTTAAACACACTGAATGTTCCTCACCGTATAAATTGCCGTATACGGCGCGTCCGCTTAGTGCAGAGGGGTAATGCCACATTTCGTTAGGACGAGGTCTGTTGCTTGGCGGGAGTGAATTCCACGGATTTATTAGATGACTATGTCAGACTGTCTGATATATAAAATGCAAATAATAATTTTTGGTGGGCACACACATACACACACACACACACACACACACACACACACACACACACACACATATATATATATATATTATATATATATATATATATACACACATGTATATATGTATCTGTATGAGAGAAAGGTGTAATTAACTGATCGTGTAACATTAAATGGCATCACAAAAGCAGTGGTAATCGTGACAGAGAGAGAGAGAGAGAGAGAGAGAGAGAGAGAGAGAGAGAGAAAGAGAGAGAGAGCTCACCCCGAGCGCATCCAGAGTTGTCAAAAGTGAAATATTCGAGTGTCCACATCAGGATAATGGTAGCCCTACGCTAATGCCATAATTGGCGCATCGCCTTCGTCTTCTCCTCATATTTGTTTCTCAGCTGAGCCCACAGGCTCGTTTATCATCCTTCCTCTAAACTTCGGAGGATTTTTGGGGGCTTTTTCGATCACTCCTATGTACGGCCCCAGTTGCTGGTACCCACATATTTTTTACAAGCGCATGTCGAAATATTTCTTTCTTTGGGGGTTTAGCATATCTTCGATTCTTTTATTCCTGATTAAGAATCAAATGATAGATATTCAGAATTTTTTTTTTTCATTTCTTCTCAATGAAAACCGTAATATACTTGGAAGCTTAAATTTCAAGTCAATGGCCCCTTTGGTAGGCTTGTTCCACATAAATAGGTTTCATCTTCTGAACAACAACAACAACAACAACAACAACAATAATAATAAGAATCAATAAAATAAAATAATAATAATAAATAATAATAATAATAATAAGAATAATAATTAATAATAATAATAATAATTAATATTATTATTATTATTAATATTATTATTATTATTAATTAATTATTATTATTATTGAGTATAACTTGTTTACTTGTGAGAATTTACTTACAAGTAAACAAATTATACTCAGTAATTTTTTAGGTTTCTTTTTCCGTCTTCAGAAGAAAAACTGAAAGAAGTTTTTGGTTGGTTCATTATAATAATAATAATAATAATAATAATAATAATAATAATAATAATAATAATAATAATAATAATAATAATAATAATAATAATAAGTGGCTCCGACTTAAGCTATACTTACCCAGACTGAATATAATCTCAGTCTTTTAAAATCAATCTTGTAACTACAACTGAGTCTAATAACTTGTCAAAATTACACAGAACTCTTTAGGAAAAAGTTTGCAAATGAGTGGTATGGCAATTGATTCCCTCTATAGAATCAGAAAAGAGATTAATGTAACATGTACAACGCCATATAGAATATAGAACAGAATATAGAACTTAGGCAAAAGGCCAAGCTCTGGGACCTATGAGGTCATTCACCACTGAAAGGAAAATTGACAGTAAAAGGTTTGAAAGGTGTAACTGGAGGTAAACCTCGTGGTTGCACTTTGAAACAACTGTTAGAGAAAGTGGAAAGTCAGATGGAAGAAAGAGAATATGAATGGAGGTGCCGTAAAAGGAATGATCGATGTTGCAGTTACGGGCCATGGAAGGGACGCTGCAAAGGCTCTTAAGTAATCCCTAGGGTGCACCGCGTGAGGTGCACTGACGACTCTACTCAAAATTCTTCAAGACAGAGGGGAGTGCTACAAAAATAAATTTTCATGAATCAAGAGAATTGACCAGACCAATATTGAATGAAAATAGTCGAAACGTTTTTAGAAATACTCTTCTCTCTGTGATCATCCAGCGCAATTTATTACAGGCTGCTCCAGGAGCAAGAGCCCGTGCCAGCACGAGGCTGGCTAAATCGTGAAAAAAAAAAAGCTGTTTTCCGCTTCATTCAAGGGTGCAAAAGGAAAGAGCGTGAAGTAATTAAAGTAATTAAGGGAGCAGAGAGGCCTCTCCTTTCCTTTCTTCAGCAATGATGTCTTCGAATAGCCAACCCTAAGCCGAGGAGGAGGAGGAGGAGGAGGAGGAGGAGAGGGAGGAGGAGGAGGAAGGAGCTTTCAATGTGGGCCACATTCCCATCCAACCGCCGAGTTATTTCTCGAAAGTTTTTTGAAGGCATCCCCCAAAATCTAAATAACAATCTACCTCTCGTGGTTCTACGACCCATTAAAACCCATTAGCACTTAGATGCGCCATAACTCAGAATTTCCATATTTATGGGGCATCTTGTCATTTTATATCTTTCATAGTGCACCGGAATACCTACTCTATGACTCCCATTAACTCGAAAGCTTCCGTGGTACCAGTTTTGGCGAGGGCCGCTTTCGTGATGTCCTTTCTTTCTCCGTCTGAGGCCTAAGGTCGTTTCGTGTCGGAGGGTCGTTTTACAGAGTCTCTGAGTCTTCGGCAGACGTTGATAACAAAGGGCGCATTTTTGGTTTGGGATGGGGACGTTTAAAAGATTAGCTCGTGGCGTAAATAGGGCCACAGTCTTCGTATGACGCGAGAGGGATCATTATTGTCTAAGCTAGCTCTCTCTCTCTCTCTCTCTCTCTCTCTCTCTCTCTCTCTCTCATGGACTGGTCTAATAGCCTCATGCTATCCTTTGGGGAACCACGAAAGCCAACAAAGTTCGCAGGAGAGAACGAGCGACCTGACTAATACAAAAGGCAATCGGGGTCCAGCAAATCCTCGCATTTTGATTTGAAACGGGACCTTCCACACCCGCCATCCCCCTCCCTCCATTCCAGAAAGCCCCATAGGCTTAGATATAAATATATATGTATATATAAGCCTTTCACCACACCCAGCAGCAACAGCAGGATCGGCAGCACCAGCAGCCTCCCTGATAATACCTAACACCTCCATAAATTGGCCCGGGTCGAAAATTCCCAGGCGCAGACAGACGGACCCCCTCAGAAACTTATCAAAGGCAGTCTATCGCCGGAGGTTTACGAACTTCAGCCAACACTGGGGGGAAATAACTAACCAGTTGCGCCCGACTTCGCCAGTACAGAAGCTGATGTTTGCGTTAATGACTATAAAAACGCTGGGCACGTTGCGCTTCCCGATGTTCACTCGTTGCCGCCGTGATGCCGCCTTGCGGTGCGCGCGCGGAATGTTGAGGTCGGTCTCGTCTGGGTCCAGAGAGGATCGGACGTCGGATTTCGGGGATTAGGGAGTCACCAGTCGCGATTTTAACCTGCAGTTGGATTTCATATCAAGTGATATGGTATCCTACGAGTTAGAAAATGCGTAACATCCCGCGTAGGAGTCCCAGGTGCCCCTTGGTCCACCTAATTAACTCGGGAACTACCGAAGCGCTTCACTCGAACGAACGAAAACTGGTGGGACTCGCTAAGCCCACACGCCCGAGACCGGCCCGCCCATCGATGTTAGATAACAAGTGGCCGCTTACACTACTGGTAATGCAACAATTGCCAGATGTTTTTTATTCTCGCTATGGTCTCGCTGCAGATGACTTTCCTCGTCCCAGAAACTGAAACTACGAAGCAGAAATTTCCCAGATTTTAGCCGAAAGTGTTAGCACGCTTCCAGCGTCCTTCGCAAAGCGGTCTGACAACCTAAATTATGTCTCTGAGGCGAACGTAGGCGCCAAAAGAGATACAAAAAGACTGTCAGGCTTCCAGCCATAGTGAGTCTCTCTCTCTCTCTCTCTCTCTCTCTCTCTCTCTCTCTCTCTCTCTCTCTCTGTGTGTGTGTGTGTGTGTGTGAGTGGGCACTAGCGGGCCTGTTGTGATATTCATTTACCCTGTTTGCTACTGATCTGTCAGAAAATGCATGCGTTACCACCTCCATCCAGTCATGCTCACTGCTCATTAGACTTGCCAAGCCGAGTATCTTGCCTCCCCACCCCCACCCCAACCCCGAAAAAAAAAGAAAACAAAAGATTTGGGACCATTTGCTGCTTGATTTAGCTACTCGCTCAATTCTTCTTCTTCTTCTTCTTCTTCTTCTTCTTCTTCTTCTTCTTCTTCCCTTAAAGAGAAATTGTGGAATCGGAGCATTAGGATTGAGGCATTTCCATAAACGATTTACAGGCGACGGATGGTGACATCACCATGTTTATTCCAGATACACTTTGCGATAAGAGCGGAGGGTTGAATTGCCCAATATGGATTGAGCTGAATATAAGCGCACCAGTTACTACGTACGTACGTATGAAATGAATGTGGTTGAAAGTTAACATCGTGCCTAACTAGTTGAGACTCAGTTACTGTTTATGTATGTGAGGATGAATCTGATGAAAATTTACCATTGTGCACATAGGCCTAGCTAGTTGAGACTCAGTTACTGTGTATGTACGTGAGAATGAACGTGATTAAAATTTAAAGTCGTGCACCTAGGCCTAACTAGTTGTGACTCAGTTACTATGTATGTACGTGAGAATGAATGTGATTAAAATTTAACATCGTGCACCTAGGCCTAACTAGTCGAGACTCACTAAGTGAAAACTAGTGACCACCCAAATCCAGCTGGGCGCCTTGGTAAGGCAAAGTGGATCTTGGGCGAGCGTCCTTAAGCTTCCATTAATTCATTCGCTTTGTAATTATGCAAAGTCGCCGCTGGTTCCTCTAATTTTCAAGGAACCCGACGATAAACCTTCAATATACAAAGGTCTCGAATCCCCTCAGCAGCGGATCCGTTTCTTTGATGTATCTATTGATCCACCTCCAACTCCTGATGGCAGGGAATTCCAAATTGGATGCGTAAATCAAACACAATAACCTCCTGTCACCTAATAGGGTGTTGGATCCCAGACCCGGGTTACCGGAGGGGGGGGGGGGGGGGAAGGGGGATATTTTCGCAAACGTCCGTTGCAAAACCAATCCAAAACGGTTTGGATTTCATTGTGATTCTAATTCGCGGGCGGTTTTGTTCGTCGCGTTCGTTACGATTCGTAAATTGCTCTTGCAATCCAATTAATATAAATTAGCTATGGCGTCATTTACTTAATGTACCCGCGCTGTTTTATGAAGGTAATTGCCTCGCGCGAGCTTCTGGGAGACGCTAAATCAACTAGTCTTCCACTCCTGCCGCGGTCGGGGAAGAAAGAAAACGGCGATAATGAAAAAGAATGAAAAGTAATGAGAGCAATTAAGCGCAACGGCGCCTGATGGGGTTATCTGAGAAAGTATACGTAGTCAATAGCGAAACGAAAAAAAAAAGTCAAGATGCGCACAGTCATAATTCATAACAAAGCAAACGGAGGCTAAAAGAGAAAGAGAGATCTCAAAGAGATCTCAGTTGCAAAAATACCCCAACACACGACAGAGATTACATCCCGACGTATATATCTCTCGGTACAGGAACATGAATAAGTAAGTCGGGGCTCACAAAAGCCGCCCCTCGGTCCCGGGCGAGACACACCCGCTCCATTAATACCAGGAACGCAATTTATTCCGGGGCGCTATCGAATGCCACCGTCGGCGATGGCATCAACAGGGTAGAAACAAGCGTCCGTCGGATTGATGCCTTCATGAAAAGGGATAACCTCGATAAAAACGCGAATAAACGATAGAGAGAACATTAGGAGAGAGAGAGAGAAGAGAGAGAGAGAGAGAGAGAGATCTTACCACAAGATGGCAAAGGTTGTGAGTAAAGATGTCGTACCAATGTATATTTGTAACATATTCCTTACAGCTTGAAAGAGAGAGAGAGAGAGAGAGAGAGAGAGAGAGAGAGAGAGAGATATCATACCACAGGATGACAAAGGCTATAGGTAAAGATGTCGTACCAATGTATATATGTAACATATTCGTTACAGCTTGAGAGAGAGAGAGAGAGAGAGAGAGATCTTACCACTGGATGACAAAAGCTTTAAGTAAAGATGTCGTACCAATGTATGTATATAACATATTCCTTACAGGTTAAGAGAGAGAGAGAAGTTCTTAAAACTCAGCTGTTTAGGCAGTGCTCTCGACTGCTACCTTCTTTCACATGCAAAAGGAGAGACCGTGATTACAAAAGCCTCCTTTATGAATCACCCGTTTTATCTTAACTGTCCCATAATGCCTCGCTAAGTGCTGACTGGGTTATTTATTTTCATTCACACTCCTTTGCAAGAGGGAGGGCAAGATACTCTCTCTCTCTCTCTCTCTCTCTCTCTCTCTCTCTCTCTCTCTCTCTCTCTCTCTCTCTCTCTTCCTTATAACTGCAATGTACTCGATCTTGTTGGCAATAGTGCGTGAGTGTGTGAGTATGCAACCTTAGGAAACCATTCAATTTCTGATTCTATAATTAAACTACCTTTATGCCACCTGTTTCCTTACCTGTTACCTTACCATCTGTTAATTCCTGCTTACTGAGACTCTCTCTCTCTCTCTCTCTCTCTCTCTCTCTCTCTCTCTCTCAGTGTTTTCAGCACCATCTATCATCTCACGTGTAAGAGTATTGTTAACGCTTCGCAGATGTCAAGAGCTACTTCCTCATTCTTTAATGTGCTTAAATACTATGAGCTCAACTTTGAGAAACAGCTGATGTCTGAAGCGTCTTGCATTAGCGTCACTCTTCATAGAGGTACGTATTGTTTTTTCTTATATGCATTAGTAGGCGCTTATAGTGTCTTTCTTATTTTCATCACGATGTTCCTCCTAAATGTTTAGTAAGAAGGTATTAACTCTGGACTCAGTCTTCTTATCACGCTTCCTTCTCATCTGAATTTAAGAATCCAATCACCACCTCTCCATGGGTTGCTCAATACTTGTCCGCTTTTGGTTAGAAAGTCAGTCTTCGCCTTGGGAATATCTATTATTGGCCATTTTTTAAAATCTTAATTTTCTTTTTTTTTTCTTTTGGTTCCTCTATCTGAGACGTAATTCTAACTCATAAAGCTTTACTACTATAGCCAGAAACTGTTTCTTATATAATATTACTTAGCTTTATATTCATCTGAATATAATATCTACAAATTAGCATGGCACTACACAAATATGCGTATATGGTTATAATTCGTGGTAATTATAATTCGACGTTTAGTTAAAATTAGCAAGAATTATAACCATATACATTTATGCAGCATCACGTTAATTTGTAGATATTATATTTTCATGAATATAAAACCAAGTAATATCAGAAAAAAAAGTTTCTTTATCAGGTCTTTAATGCCAATAGAAGTAAAACACTATATGAGTCTTTAGGAAGAAAATTGAAGGGAAACAAAAAATCCGAAAGGAAAACATCAATAAAATTAATCATCCTAACGCCTTGCGGGAGGCTTTAAAATCACTGGAAGCTCCACAAAAGAAACCTTGAAAGGAAAGCAAAACAGAATCTTAACCCAGTCAAGATTGCTTGAAAAGAAAAGAAGAAACTGAAAAAAAATAAAAAAAATAAGATTCCTAACGCCTTGCAAGAGGCTTTAAAATTACTGGAAGCTCCACAAAAGAAGAGGCTCTCGGCCAGTGTCAGTACCTGCGTATGCTGCATGGACGACTACCTTATAATTAAGTGTACCTCGGTGGTTACTCCGACCGAGAGTGAAGGGGCCACTCATCACAACCAGCAAATCAGCGTAAACCACAAATGGACTCGACCAACTAACACCCATTTCAATCCTTTCGTATATAATCCAGCCTGGCCGTAAGGTTTATTGTCTGGCAAGAGAGAGGAGAGAGAGAGAGAGAGAGAGAGAGAGAGAGAGAGAGAGAGAGAGAGGAAACTTTTGGGAATTATGGAATCTCTCTCGTAGCAGTTTAAAGACAGAGTGGGAAACTTTTGATAATTAGGAAATCTCTCGTAACAGTTTAGAGAGAGAGAGAGAGAGAGAGAGAGAGAGAGAGAGAGAGAGAGAGAGAGAGAGAGAGAGAGACTTTTGGGAATTAGGGAATCTCTCTCATAACAGTTTAAAAGAGAGAGAGAGAGAGAGAGAGAGAGAGAGAGAGAGAGAGAGAGAGAGAGAGAGAGAGTAAACTCATGATTTAGTGTTCGCGATTTCGATAACGAACCAGTTGCGTGATAAAAGTGCTACTTTTTATCATTTAAAATGCTTTGCCTTTGTCTCCGAGAAATTAGTGGTTGATTTAGAGTTTAGTTTAGAGGTTAGTGATATAAAAACAAGATGGCTAACACGCATTGTCTTAATATACCAAGACATAGGAAATAATACCTTTCCCAGTCAAAGCAAAGCTCGTGGAAGATGTGGGCAAGTAGGATATCTTCCGACGGTTGCCAAAATCATCCTTACCTGAACTGGAAATTGAAATCATTAAAGGAATTTTCGTTTATGGAACAAACGTTGTAAGAAACAGGTGACCTCAGTGCAGGAGATGACTATTCTTCGTTTATGGAACAAAGGTTGCAGGAAACAGGTGACCTCAGTACAGGAGATGACTATTCCAGTGAGTTTCAGAGGTCCTTTATTCCTCACAGTCTCCCCGAGGATGCCGTGCAATTGGAACTTCAAAAATTCCAGCGAAGATGCAATGTATTACTATCCTAATTCTACTCTCCTTGTATTTTGATAAATTTTTATCTATTCAATATTATATTAATTTATGATTTCTTTTTGATAAGGGATATATCTTTCAGTATTTCCCTCCTCTTCAGCCTAATGAACACCATAATATTCTTTGGAAGCTTAAATTTCAAGCCAATGGCCACTTTTGTGGGTTTGTTCCATATGAATAGGGTTCAAATTCTGAATAATAATAATAATAATAATAATAATAATAATAATAATAATAATAATAATAATAATAATAATAATAATAATAATAATAATAATAATAATAATTAAAACGAATGATCTGAAGTGAGTGGTCTTAAGGTTATCTTCTCTTGACGGATGTTATCAAGTTATGAGGAGTCAGTTGTAATCAGTCATCAATTAATTAGTTAGCAGGTCACAGTTACTCTATTTGCAACCGAAAAAAAGTGAAATACGGACAAACACAGCTACGTCGCGTACACATACACACACTGCACTATTGTAATATTTTATTTCTAAGGGCAAAAATTACGACACCAATAGATTACTTTAAAACAGCAAAATACTGTATGTACTTACTATTAACACCATCAATGAAAGTTTTTGTTCCCTGTGATATGTAGGAAATCTTAAAAAATATCAATTGTGATATATTAATGTCATTTACAAAGTTGCATTGGGTTCTTCGGTTAGACAAAAATTTATCTTTAAAGTTCGCCCAAGAAGCCCAGGGTACTTATCAACACGGCATTGAAATCTCCATTAAAAAATCTTGAGATTCAATATCCCAGTAATTTATATCCAAATATATATATATATATATATATTATATATATATATATATATATATATATATATATATATATATATATATATATATATTATGCATCCCTGGCTTTGTTTAATGAATGAAGGGGTCGTTCCCGTGGAAAGAGTTTGCGAGCCCTCGAGAGCACCCTGCTTGTCGCCTTGCTGCAACTCAATTAAGAGATGACGTTGATCACTCTGTGTAATGACTCTAATCTGATCTGTTAGCATGAGAGAAGCCGAGGCGGGGGGAGAGTCCTCTGATAAATGAGCTGGCGGTAGATTTGAGAGAGAGAGAGATGAGGAGAGGGAGGAGATGAGGACGAGGAGACGAATTGAGAGCAGAGGAAGAGAAGAGAGAGAGAGATGACGGCTGCACTGGAAGAGAGCAATCGTACAATTTCTTTATGACGACGCTAAGTTTGAAACTATTATATCTTGGTTATGGTATAACAACTTCCCGTTCATACACATACACACACACACATACACACACACACACAAGTGTCTTGAAAGAGCCGGAGCTAAAACCATTATCTTAAAAACGTCGTCACAATCATTCCGTTGTGTTCATCGCCCGTGGAATCGTTCGCCGGAGAAACCCAGGATACGTATCAACACGGCATTGAAATCTCCATTAAAAAATCTACCGTTTACACACCCCGAATCCGATTTCAGCCGGACCAAAAGATTCTATGCTATAATGATGGAAATTTCCATCCTGACACGTGACGCTGTACCCTGGCACTCTCCGAACAATGTTCAGGTCACCGGTCGATCAATTGCCGAATTACTTCGGGACTCATTTGGACAGAATCCACGTACTTTCCAACCGGACGGACAATGCTGAATATCAAAATATTGGCTGTATGCTAGGCTTTGAATAACAACTTAAGACACCTGCAAAATCATCATATATATATATATATATATATATATATATATATATATATATATATCTGTGTGTGTGTGTAGCCAATTGGAGCTAGCTTGAAATTCACCTTTCAATTGGCCTTTAGCCTTCCTTAATGACCTCTTATCACAAATATCGTTGGAACATAAAATTAATGAGTTTACCAAACACAAAATAATATCAATATCAATACTGATGTATCACTCGAATTCGAAACCCAGAAGGTCGTAAAGTTGTTAAATTTGAATACTATACCCAAAATGGCAGCCACCAGCGCTCTTGATAGCGTTTAAAGCAATTCAAATTCCAATATTGATTCCTTATGAAAATCAACCTATCTAAGTTCATTACACGTTTCGAGGCGAAGTGGCAAAGAAAGAGAGCCATTACCTCTCATTAAGTGGTGCTTGGATTAACTTTAGCTTGAATGAAAGTTTGTTTTATGCATAGATTCATTGTCATTCTTGGGATATTTTTCGTTCATATTTTTTTTTTCAAATGAAATCTTTGCATTTATAAGATATAGCATTTCACCCTAACAAGTCTGCTAAAAATGCACGCTAGGTATAGGTGATATGCGCGAGGTGGATGGGTGTTTTTGGTACTGAAAATTCCACAATGAATATTGTTTTGGTTTGTCTATCAGTCACGCAGTTTGAGGGTAGAAGGCATATTAATACACACACACACACACACACACACACACACACACACACATATATATATATATATATATATATATCTAAATATACATATATATATATGTAGATATATATTATATATATATTATATATATAAATATATATATAAATACATTAATATAATTATACATATACATATATATATATAAGTATATATATTCATACATACATACATACATACATACATACATACATACATACATACATACATACATACATACATACATACATACATGTATGACTTTTTAATATATATCTAACTGCGTAACAATAGTAAAAAAATATAATACCTATGGAAACTCATTTAATCACATTAGGCTATCACTATTTTTTTCTACCCCAATTCTTTAAACAAATGATTCATTTGCATGATTATCTGAGTATGTATGTCTGTCCAAAACTTAAGAAATGTGCATTCTTACAAATAAGTAATTCCGAGATTTCAAAATAACATCTGTAGTGTGAATAGTACTGACACTCATCTCAGCAGTCTAATGATCAATTTCATTTAGTTTTTATAATTTAATTTCTCTGCACAGCAAAAGAATCGTTAGATTTAAAGTGAAAGTCCATCCCAATAGCATTTTTATGCATACTATTTTTTTTCGTAGTTTTCTAAGTATCTTTTCTCCAGGGATTTCATCATGAGTCTTTACAATCAGGCCGTAAGCCAAAGCAGGCCTGATGTCTGACCAAAAACCCTAGCCCACACGAAACATCTCCAGCGACGTCTCCGGCAGCCCCGCCGAGTTATAAAATATCGTCCGTCAGTGGAGGCTGGTAGTAATGGGCCGTTATCTCCGTTATCGGCGTTATCTCCGTTGCCTCACTTCTCCTTCCCTTCTAAAAGTATTCTGTCAAGTATTCTGTCAATCTCCTGCCAAGCCTACCACGACATGGGAGGCTTCGAGCCGCTTCCAGCATAACTAACGTTTTCACCTGTGTGGGCGCAGCCTTGACGTCAGGGATTTCTGAAGGTCCTGGTCCGGAATTCACTGCCGCAGAAACGGAGGGTCTGGTGCATTCTACACTCAGGTCTTCGGCGTGTTTTATATGTTGGTTTAGGGAGAAAAATGATGCCCTGTGAGATTTATGAGGCATTTCATCATCGTGAAGAGCGGAGCAGTTCCCTTCAATCTTGTGAAATGTACACTAATAACATGTAACCCAGTTTCTTTTTCTACTCCGGTTCGTACATTTTCATTCGTGGCTTTATCGCGGTTTGAATAAACCAGTTAGATTCCGACAATCTCGGTGCTTATCTGTTTAATTAACATAATTTCTATTATCGCACCAACACTCCCGAATCTCTCTGGTCACTTGCTCTGCCATTGGCATTCTGTCCCCGCTCCCTGATGCTATCGTGCCTCCTTCCCATCACCCCATTACCTACACGAAACGAGCTCAAAACAAGTGGGGCACCGTGGAGCACCTTGGGGAACGCCTCCCACGCGCTGCTTCTTCTACTGTCACTTATCGGCCTATCTGATCCCACCGTAGCCACCTGCACGTCGCCGGGAGAAGGAGATTGCTGTAAAAACAATATCATTAGCTCCCAGACAACGGTGAAAATGAGCTGGTGGATAATGTCTCCCGAGGACGAGGGACAACAATGAATACGTGCGAACGACGATGAGGAAGTGGCCGAGATAATGATGAAGCTCTCGACTCTGTAAGGATA
>NC_087206.1:77538778-77546278 GCF_015104395.2 Macrobrachium nipponense
TTACACTTTGATATCCCCTTCGTCATAGTTAAACTTTTATATCACCTTCATCGAGTTAGATTTTATATCACCTTTATCAGATTAAAGTTTATATCACCTTCACAAAGTTAAACTTTTATATCACTTCATCAGGTTAAACTTTATATCACCTTCATGAAGTTAAACTTTATATCACCTTTCTCTAGTTAAACTTTAGATCACCTTTCTCCAGTTAAACTTTTATATCTCTTTCATTAGGTTACGTTTTATATAAATTTCACCAGGTTAAACTTTCCTATCACCTTCATCAGGAGAGTCTCCTCTTTGAATTAAACGTCAGAAAGGAAAGTCAGACCTTCGGAAGGAAACTTGAACCACCGTTCCTTCCCAGGAGCAGGTGAAGAGAGCCACGGCTTAATTGGGCTTAAGTGAGTGATGTTTTAGGGAGATTAATGTTGGAATGCCGAGCCTCTGATCACTTAAGTGGTAGGGAACACTTAATGAGTCGCCTGTGCTCCGTAATGGACGCTACCGACCGGAGGTTTTATTACGGTTTGCTTTCTTACGGGACGCGTTTTTATTTCTGCTCTCTTCCTTCTTCTTCCTCTTCTTCTAATGGTCGAAGTGAATCGAGTACTGGGTGGGGAAGAAAAGGAAGCTAAATGAAACAGAGGAAAAGAAGAAAATTCTCTGCTGGAAATTTCTTTAACTGATACAGTGATGCGAATGGGAGATAAGTTATCCAAAAACCTGACACTGTTTAATTTTGGTAAATCTACGTCGCCTCCTGTGATATTCTGCGAGTTGAAATGTTTGCCAAAGAACATATTTGACATTATCGAGATAAGTAGCGACGTAAAAAAGAACAAGATTTTTTTTTTTTCTATAAAAGTGAATTTCTGTATACAATTACATTTTTCTTACTGACGGATTATTTCTTCGATATTTATACAATTAATTTAAAGCATTTTTTTCTATTTTACAAACGTAACATTATTATGTAGAAGAGCCATTCCTAATTGTCATGACAGACAAGGACAATGAATATGAAAAACTCAAGAAACTGGGGAAATGGAGGTTTTAAAAAGACAGGGCTCTGTTTAGACGTCGTAAGAGCTTTTCCTCACTCCAGTATTGACGATTTATGTTGTCTTTAATGTCTGAATATTTATATTTTATATTTTCTGTGGTTTATCTCCTATCTCCCCTCTCTGGGATGCCTCACGGTGTTTTCTATAGTGCTATCTCAGTAGCCTCGTAACACCAGCCAGTCCACACCTTCCTAAGAAACGTATTCTGTGGAAAGTGTAATCCCAGGATTCCACAGTTCCGTAACTGGTTCTTACTCACCCATTTCCTTCATTCTCTGACAAGCATTGCAACTCTCTCTCTGTTCTTTGTTTCCATACTTCAATGACTTTCCTATGTACTTCATCTTAATGCTTTAAGATAAAGTACATAGGCTGCTTTAAGATAGGCATTAGGCTGGAGGCATTGCCACGAGAAAAACCAATAGTAAAGTACATAGTCTGCTCTAAGATATAGTATACAGTCTACTTTAAGATGAAGTATATAGTCTGCTTTGAACATAGAGAACATGGTCTGCTTTGAGCGCCTCAGTGGCGTGATTAGTACGGTCATGGCCTGCCACCTCGGTGACCGCGAGTTCGATTTTCGGGCATTCCACTGAGGTGTGAGATATGTGTATTTCTGGTGGTAGAAGTTCACTCTCGACATGGTTCGGAAGTCATGTAAAGCCGTTGGTCCGGTTGGCTGAATAACCACTGGTTCCATGCAACGTGAAAACACCATACAAACAAACATGGTATGCTTTAAGATGAAGTACATAGAGTGCTTTTAAGATCGAGTACTCAGTCTGCTTTAAGATAAAGTACATAGTCTGCTTTTAAGATGAAGTACATAGCCTGTTTTTAAGGTAGAGTACATAGTCTGCTTTAAGATGAAGTACATAGTCTGCTTTAAGGTAAAGTACATAGTCTGCTTCAAGATATAGTAAATAGCCTACTTGAAGATAAAGTAAATATTCTGCTTTAAGATAAAGTAAATAGTCTGCTTTAAGATGAAGTACATAGACTGCTTTAAAATATAGTAAATAGTCTACTTTAAGATAAAGTACATATTCTGCTTTTAAGATAGAATACATAGTCTGCTTTAAGATAAAGCACAGTACACAGTACACAGTAAAACCTTAAATATAGTACATAGTTAAACCTTAAGATATAGTAAATAATCTGTTTCATGATAGAGTACAAAGTCTGTTTCTAAATAAAGTACACAGTCTGCTTTCAGATAGGGCATCTAGGCTTTGGGAACAGCCAAAAGCAAATCCAGGTTCAATTTAATAAAAGACCTAAGCAAGACCTCGGGGCCAAAGACCACCCTCAGAGAAGTAACTCGGGAAACACCTATACTCCAAGAAGCAAGTCCTTGGCAAGCCACATTAAACGCATCTCGGTACGAACAGCTTACTTTGTAAGTGACGGCCTCCGAAATCAGCCAAGTTAGCCCCAATTAGCTTTAACGGCGGGGCATATGATGATGAAGCCGGACCCCGACTGCGACGGGTATGGGGCACGTCTGCCATAACTCTCTTTTTCTCCCTCTCTCTCTTTCTCTCTCTCTCGCCCTGGCGGATGGACCGACAGTAATTCAGATTTTTTTCCCTCATGAGAAGGCTGCTCCTACTAATTATGTTTTTTTTCTTTTTGCTCTTGGTCCACTGGGATGCATAATGTATATATATAATATATTTTATTTATATTATATATATATATATCCATATATATATCAATATATATATGTAATATTATATATAATATATATATATATATATATGATAATATATATATATATAGATATATATATATATGATATATGGAGGAAATGATATACATATATATATATGTATAGTAATATACATACATATATATATAAAATATGTAGATATATATATATATATATATATATATATAATATAATATATTAAATGATGTTGGAGAATGTATATATCACATAATATATATATATATATATATATATATATAATATATATATATAATATCATATTTTATATGAAAACTTGTCTTTTAAAAGGATTTCATCTTAAAAAAGGATAAAACATATTTTGAAAAATTAATCAAATATGGCAAATACAAAAAATTAAAAATATTAAATTTCTTAGAATAATAGTAATAGTATCCCATTTTGAGCAGTTTCTACCATTTCGTATCATTTTCGTCAGTGTCGTAAAAATGTACAGCTATTTCAACAAAGCGTGATCCGTCCTCCAGCTTACTCGAAACGCGTGCAAAAATCTACTGTCAAAGAGAGCGTAGTTTCACCAACGAAAATTAGAATAAATGCACTATATTTCATTAGCAATAATTGTTCTGTACTGTTTAATATGCAAATTATTTATTTTTTACGTTTTCACTCTAATAAATAAATCACCTTTCCTAAAATTCCTGTATCTTTAACTCAAGGCGAAACTCCTTTTCCAGACCTTTTTAGGGTCTTCCACAGACCTTCACTAAGACCCCGTCCTCCAACAACAAGAACGACAACAGTAAAGTAGTTCGTAGGCTTACTCCCCGAGTAAGCGAAAAGTATGCAATTGATACTTTTGTATCCATTTTCGCATCACTGGCTAAGTAGAACTATGGGTGCTCTGTGGGGGTGGGGTGGTGTTGGGGGGTTCATCTGAATCCTCTGAACACCCCCTGGCTACGGACATGAGTTTCTTTCGTTTTGGAAAGGCGTGGCAGCTGACGGGTGTTGTTTCACTTAGTAATTTTGGATAGCATCTATGCATGTCTTCATTGCCGGTGGGAATCTAACTTAAATTGCTGATTTCGAAGGGATCTGAGCAATTATGCGTTTGTGAATGTTCGAGAAATTATAGGATTACAGAACATACACGCAAAAATCTATATATATATACATTTATGTTTTTTGTATATAAAGGTCTGTCAACTTCTTTTATATTCAGTGTGAACTTGAAAATGTAGAACATACTACGAGAGTACTTGTTCCAAATCCCCAGTTTTTCACTCACGTTTCTACCGTGGTTTAAGGATATATATATATATATATATATATATATATATATATATATATATATATATATATATATATATATATGTATATGTATATATATGTATATATATATATATAATATATATATATATATATATATATATATATATATATATTCAGAGACATTAGTGAATAATTAGTATTTTTTTTAATTACCCGAATTCCGCCATCAAAGGCTGAAGAGTTATTGATCAATTAACTGCGACGATACAGAAACCGGAATGGCTGCTGCAGCCTTGTCGGCAAGGGAGGTCTGGGTAGTGACGAAGTGCAGCATTGCTGTGTCAAGCAGCAGAAGCAGCTGGAATAACAGAACCAGCAGGAACAGCAGTAGAGCAGAAGCAGTGATGCATCAGTACCAGCAGTACACAGCAGTAGAGCAGAAGCAGTGATGAAGCGTACCAGCGGGACACATCAGTAGCAGCAGGGACAGCATTAGAATCAATGAAAGGAGACGCAGGAAGAACAGCTGTAGAAACAGCAGCAGGTACAGCTGCAGAAGCAGTGCAACTACAGGTTCTGCTGCAGCAGCAGCTGCTGCTGCTGCTGCTGCCTCATTGCGCTGTCGCTATAAATTTTTCCCAGCTGGTATATTTATTGCCTCTCAGCTCGCAGATCACCTCAGAGTGATTAATTGGAGTTTAAACACTCTCCCAACCACTTAAATACCTTCAAAGACTGCAGATGCGTGATTAACAGTCGGCTGGGAGCGCAATTAGTCATAATTAATCGGGGATTAATATGACAAGAACTGAGGCAATAAAACGCGATTAGATTTAACTCTGAGTTACAACACGGGTCGTTTCATCGCTCTCTGATTTCCTCGCCACACAGCGAGATTTCCATAGATAGATAGATAGACAGACAGACAGACAGACAGACAGACAGATAGATAGATAGATAGATAGATAGATAGATAGATAGATAGATAGATAGATAGGTAAAACCCGTTCTCTCTTGGTATTCCTCTGTATAACTAACGCGTCTCAAGACGCGAAAAAAGAAAAAACGCCAAAGTACAAAAGTGAGAGGAATGGAACACTAACCCAGTCAATAGTAACAAAAGGCTAAAAGCGAGATTATAAAAAAATAGACTTAGAAAAAGACAGATAGATAGATAGGTAAAAGTCGTTCTTTCTTGATATTCTTCTGTATAATTAACGCCCAAGACGCGAAAGAAGACGCCAAAGTACGGAAGTGAGAGGAATGGAACCTAACCCAATCAATAGTCACAAATACCTAAAAATGCAACATTATGAAAAAAATCAAAATTATTGCCTTAGTCTATTTTATGAGGACGTTTCTTTGTCCATACGAAACGGCTCTCGCTTCCTTATTTATTTATTTTTATTCGAGTCGTTCTGTTCCTCCCAGTAATGCCTAGCCCCCAAAAAGGTAGGCACCAGGCGCATGTTGTACGAAAGTACCTCGGCCAAATCCAGCGCTAATGCCCGTGGGTGGGTAAGGAGGATAAACCAGCTAACGCAGGAAGGAGGAGGCCCATTAAACCGAACTGAAAATCTCATAAGCTTCCCGTTTCGACAGATCTGGTTAAACCGGCGGGCGTTTATGTTTGGGGAAAAGAAAAATGAACTCCCCCTTAATTATCTAAACATGGAGCGTTGTTCTATGCCTGCAGTTACCCAGCTTATCAAGGGGAAGGGGCTCAATCAGGTGAAGAATGAGGTGGCTGCTGGCGAAGGAATTCATACCCTTGGGGTTCTATGTGCACAAAACTCTGGGGGATTCTGTGCACAAACATTTAAGGGAGTCTACGCACAAACCCTCAAGGGATTCTGGGGATTCTGTGCACAAACATTTAATGTATTCTGTGCACAAACCCTCAAGGGATTCTGGGGATTCTGTGCACAAACCTTCAATGGATTCTGATGATTCTGCGCTCAACCCTTCAAGGGATTCTGGGGATTCTGTGCACAAACCTTCAAGGGATTCTGGGGATTCTGTGCACAAACCCTCAAGGGATTCTGGGGATTCTGTGCACAAACCCTCAAGGGATTCTGGGGATTCTGTGCACAAACCCTCAAGGGATTCTGGGGATTCTGTGCACAAACCTTCAAGGGATTCTGGGGATCCTGTATACAAACATTTAACGTATTCTGTGTACAAACATTCAGGAGATTCTGGAGATTCTGTGTACAAACCTTCAAGGGATTCTGGATATTCTGTGCACAAACAATAAAGGGATTCCATGTACAAAAATTTGAGGGATTCTGGGGATTCTGGGGATCCTGTTCACAGAACTTTATGGGATTCTGTGCACAAACCTTCAGGGGATTCTGGGGATTCTGTGCACAAACATTTAAGGGATTCTATGCATGAACCTTCAGGGGATTCAGGGGATCCTGTGCACAGAACTTCAAGGGATTTTGTCCACAAACCTTCAGGAGATTCTGGAGATTCTGCGCACAAACAATGAAGGGATTCCATGCAAAATAATTTGAGGGATTCTGGGGATCCTGTTCACAGAACTTTAAGGGATTCTGTGCACAAACCTTCAGAGGATTCTGGGGATTCTATGCACAAACCTTCAAGGGATTCTGGGGATTCTGTGCACAAACAATTAAGAGATTCTGCGCACAAACCTTCAGGGGATTCTGGGGATCCTGTGCACAGAACTTTAAGGGATTCTGTGCACAAACCTTCAGCAGATCCTTCGGGATTTTGAGTACAAACATTTATGGGATTATATGCACAAACATTTGAGGCATTCAGGGGATTTTGTCCACAGAACTTTAACGGATTCTGTGCTCAAACTTTCAAGGGATTATGTGCGCATACCTTTATATATACGTAATTATATAGTTATATATAATAATATATAAATTATATATATATAAATATTATATATATATATAGATATATATATTAGATATATATATATCTATCTAATACTATATATATAAATATTATATATATATAAATATATATAAATATACATATATATGTATTTATAAAAATACCATATATATATATATATATATATAGATATATATATATATATATATATATATATATAAGTCATATCACATTACGTGATTCATATTTATACATCGAGCTACAAATGTCCTTAATATTTAATTCACTCTACCTCGGAATTAATATATTTTCATATATGCTTAACCGAAGGGGAATTTTATTAGGCGATAATAGAACTGTTGGCGCCCAGGCGCGAACCCAGGACACCATACAACTCCAGGAACGTCAAAGTGAAGCTTTTACTCCACCTACCGCGAGTGGGTAAAAAGCTTCACTGACGTTTCCTGGATTTGTATGGTGTCCTGGGTTCGCGCCTTGGCGCCGACAATTCTATTATCGCCTAATAAAAGTTCCCTTCGGTTAAGCATATATGAAAATATATTAATTCCGAGGTAGAGTGAATTAGAT
>NC_087206.1:77551278-77556278 GCF_015104395.2 Macrobrachium nipponense
TTTCTTTTGGTCTATCACAGTCCTCCATTTCGACTGGGTGGTATTTATAGTGTGGGGTTCCGGGTTGCATCCTACCTCCTTAGGAGTCCATCACTTTTCTTACTATATGCGCCGTTTCTAGGATCACACTCTTCTGCATGAGTCCTGGAGCTACTTCAGCCTCTCACGATTCCTTTTCAGGGATCTTGGGATCGTGCCTAGTGCTCCTATGATTATGGGTACAATTTCCATTGGCATATCCCATATCCTTCTTATTTCTATTTTCAGATCTTGATACTTATCCATTTTTCCCCTCTCTTTCTCTTCAACTCTGGTGTCCCATGGTATTGCAATATCAATGAGCGATACTTTCTTCTTGACTTTGTCAATCAACGTCACGTCTGGTCTATTTGCACGTATCACCCTATCCGTTCTGATACCATAGTCCCAGAGGATCTTTGCCTGATCGTTTTCTATCACTCTCTCAGGTTGGTGCTCGTACCACTTATTACTGCAAGGTAGCTGATGTTTCTTGCACAGGCTCCAGTGGAGGGCTTTTGCCACTGAATTATACCTCTTTTTGTACTGGTTCTGTGCAAGTGCCGGGCATTCGCTTGCTATGTGGTTTATGGTTTCATTTTTCGTATTGCACTTCCTACATATGGGAGAGATGTTATTTCCGTCTATCGTTCTTTGAACATATCTGGTTCTTAGGGCCTGATCTTGTGCCGCTGTTATCATTCCTTCAGTTTCCTTCTTTAGCTCTCCCCTCAGTAGCCATTGCCATGTGTCATCGCTGGCTAGTTCTTTGGTCTGTCTCATGTTTTGTCCGATAATTGGTTTGTTGTGCCGGTCCTCTGTTCTGTTTGTCATTCTCCTGTCTCTGTATATTTGTCGGTCTTCGTCTACTTTTATTAGTCCTTCTTCCCATGCACTCTTTAGCCACTCGTCTTCACTGATTTTCAGATATTGCCTCAGTGCTCTGTTCTCGATGTTGACGCAGTCCTCTATACTTAGTAGTCCTCTCCCTCCTTCCTTTCGTGTAATGTATAGTCTGTCCGTATTTGCTCTTAGGTGTAGTGCTTTGTGTATTGTCATATGTTTCCTGGTTTTCTGATCTATGCTGCGGAGTTGTGCCTTCGTCCATTCCACTATTCCTGCGCTGTATCTGATTACTGGCACTGCCCATGTGTTTATGGCTTTTATCATATTTCCGGCGTTGAGTTTTGACTTGAGTATCGCCTTGAGTCTCTGCATATATTCTTTCCTGATTGTGTCCTTCATCTCTTGGTGTTTTATATCCCCTCCTTCCATTATTCCCAGGTATTTGTATCCAGTCTCATCTATGTGTTTGATGTTGCTCCATTATTATTATTATTATTATTATTATTATTATTATTATTATTATTATTATTATTATTATTATTATTATTATTATTATTATTATTATTATCAGAGTTATAAGTTGTTAAAGATCATTTTATGGTAATTACAGTACATAGGTACTAAAGTTCTAGTTATTATAATTATTATTATTGTTATTATTATTATTATCATTATTATTATTATTATTATTATTAGATTATTATTATTATTATTATTATTATTATTATTATTATTATTATTAAAGAATTCTCATTGTAGCATGCGAGAGAGAGAATTCCCATAGTAGCATGAGAGAGAGAGAGAGAGACGAGAGAGAGAGAGAGAGAGAGAGATAAGGAGACTGCCGAGATATTCGGATTATGTTTATTGAAGGCGCTGGCTTGTTGTTGATAACCTTATCCGATGTGCTATGTCCTTCTGATTCTTTTGGAAAGCTCTGTTACGCACCAGAAATATATGTATATATGTTTATATATATATTAATATATATATATATATATATATATATATATATATATATATATATATATATATATATAGTATATATATATGTATATATATATAATGTATATATATATATATAATATATATATATATATATATATATATATATATATATATATATATATATGTATGTATATATATATGTGTGTATTTGGTGCCACAATAGGAAATAAATTATATTTTGTTTGTATAAAAAAATTCCACCAAAATAATTGTATAGAAAAATGTATAATAAAGGAATATATATTTTGCAGTTTGTGCCAGGGTAGACATTAAATTAAATTTTTTTCGTATAAAATTATGTTACAGGAAATATTGTATACAAAGTAAAAGAATAAATATATTGCAATTGGTGCCATAATAGCATACAAATTTTATTGTATAAAAAAATAAGAAAAATAAATATATTGCAACTGGTGCCATAATAGAAAATAAATTCTATTTTGCTTGTACCAACAACTTTGTATGAAAGAAATTGTATAAGAATAAATAAGAATATATATATGAATATATATATATATATGTGTGTGTGTGTGTGTGTGTGCGTGTGTGTGTGTGTGCGTGTGTGTGTGTGTGTACCTTATCATCCAAGTGTCAGCGGTGCATTTAATGATAAAATCCAAACAGATATGAGGTTTGTCAATTGGATTTGAGTAAAGTCATATAATTTGTAATGTTTATTTCAGAATATTATGAAACGAACCTTCTTTTACACAGCCAAGAGAGTGATTGAATATATCTTTAAAACAGACGATAGTGATTTCGATTGCTTCTGTCAAGTGACTGATTGATTGATTGATAAGTTAATTGATTAGTGATGACTCCCGTCAAACGACAATGGTCACTGACGACTGAAAATAATGATATTCTACGAGAAACTTAAAACGAATTAAAATCTCGATGAGAAATGTCCCATTAGCACATGCCATTTTTAAACTCCATATTTATTTTATGAATGCTCTCTGGAATAAAGCGGAATCTGATCCTGAGAAATTCATACACACATGCACACACTCTCTTCCACACACACACTCTGAGTATAAAAATGACACACACTTAAGGGTTAGAATATAATATATATATATATATATATATATATATATATATATATATATATATATATATATCTAATCTAAGGATGATATATGACCCTTGGAATTTTATATTTTCCTTCCAGTGAGTTTATCAACAAGTGGCGATGTCGTCAAACAATTTTTATTTTATTATCCACTCCTATTCATATCCGTTGTATTCTTTATCCCACCAAACTCAGAGTGATTACAAAACAGCTCATTTTGCAAAAGGGAAAGACGCCTCGGAGCTACTTTGGTTTGTTAGCTACGCGTCACCTTCGCCAAGGGTTTAGTACTCAACGCCGTATGGTAATTGTATAGTAGACGGCCGCACTAAGATATCGTTTATTTGATATAATTTGCCGACCATACAATATAGAACACGGCGTCCCATGGACCTTCCGCCATGCTTAATACTATAGTAGATTTACATTAACCGTGCATTTGATGTCTAGGCAATCCCTTACGACGCTCCTGTTTGGCTGTTGATAAGCCAATCATAGGGCTGGAAACTCTCAGTCTCTCTCGAGAGTTCACATAGGTAGGAAGTACGTTCCATCTTTCCGGAGGGATACTTTTGAAAGACGTATACCTGAGGAGAGGTGGAACAATACATCCTGCCTATGTGAACTCTCGAGCGTCGTAAGGGACTGGCCTAGACATCAAATGCACGGTTGATGTGAATCTACTATAGCTCCTTGGAGTACGTAACGCGTAGATAGTAAGCCTCTCTCTTAAAACGACAAGGTCCCTGACAATGTCTTCGAGCTCCGCTGAAGAGATTGGATAGACTCGAGTAATTTTGACGACGAAACGGGATTATATATCGATTTACCCAGGCGTCCGAAGCAAGGCCTTGCTTCTCGCGGGCGTGATCCGAGCGTCGTTATGACAGCCGGGTGGAAATTGCCATCATTAGTCACATCCCAAACAAGCGTGTAACAATAACATAATCAGTTACACACAGTCCCCCTTCCAGTTTGGCTGGGGGATAAAGTTGGCGATTGCCTCGGCGTTTAGCGTTCGCTGGTATGGCGACGTCATCAAGTGATCTGGGTTTTCAGGTTTAGTTTTCACGAATACCGAGTTTTTGAGTTTTAGGTCGAGTAGATGAATGGAACTAGACTCATTTTTTTTGTATAAAAATCACCACTCTCTCGTTTTTCGCGAACATTATTTCAGTGGGTTTCTTAGCCAGTCTGATTCGTCGCAAGAAGCAAGTTCTGTCTCCTCATAAAAGTGATCAGTCAGTTGTTGAACACAGATTCATTTGCTCGGATGATGTGTTCTTGCCATTTCATCAACACCATCATTCTCCTAGTATTTTACTGCATTTTAATCTTTTTATTAATTAATTTATTAACTTTTTTATATTTTAATAAGTAATATC
The DNA here is from genome assembly GCF_015104395.2 of Macrobrachium nipponense. Taxonomy (NCBI): domain Eukaryota; kingdom Metazoa; phylum Arthropoda; class Malacostraca; order Decapoda; family Palaemonidae; genus Macrobrachium; species Macrobrachium nipponense. The sequence continues at coordinate 77,555,611 of NC_087206.1, forward strand.
TCTTCTTTCTGTATTTCCCTTTACCTTCTCTTGCTACCTAATGAGCACCATACTCTTTGGAGGCTTGAATTTCAAGTCGATGGCCCCTGTGGTGGGCTTGTTCCACATGAATAGGGTTAATCTGAATAATAATAATAATAATAATAATAATAATAATAATAATAATAATAATAATAATAATAATAATAATAAGGTAATAATGGTAATAATAATAATAATCTATTTGCTACTGAATGATTTTATTTTATAAATGCCCAGACGTTTGCTTAGTAACAATCCCATCCGATCTTTCAGTTAATTGCAGATATCAATATCAAAGGCTCTAAAACCTATTTGCAACTGATATATGTGATTTTCTAATTCCCCAAATATTTGCTTGGTAAGAATCTTCAACAAAAAAAAAAGCAAATAAAAGAAGTCCATCAGGCAAATGCCCAAACATTTGCTTGGTAAGAATCTTCAAAAAAAAAAAAAAAAAAAAAAACAAAAAAAAAAAAAAAAAAAAAAAAAAAAAAAAAATGTCCATCTGAGTTTTCAGAGTCAAGCAGACTACCAGTGCAACTACGACATCAACCCAGGATTTCATCTCTCCCAGTATGAACCTCCTCACCAGACGCGATCCATCAAAACAAAGCTTCCTTCCATCATTCTCCACATGCAAATGAAAA
>NC_087206.1:77558778-77576278 GCF_015104395.2 Macrobrachium nipponense
TGAGTTTTATTCTTTAGTTTTTGGGCAGTTTTGACATTGTCTACAAACACCTGCAACAACTGTTTCCAAAGCACCAGATACTATCCTTCCCTAGTTTTGCTATTGGTTCTCTTGTTTATCTTCAAATAAAATATTTTTTTTCTTCTCGTCAAAGCTACTGCAATTCTTTACTTTTTTCTGATCCTTTAAGTAAGATTATTTATTTATTTGTTTATTTCTTTTTTACTTTTCGGGCAGGAGTCTTAGATTAAATACTCGAGTTTATTCATCGTCTACGAATAATTCTAATCGTTAACGTTAGTTTTTTTTTAAATTTTTTTTTTACTTTTTTTAGGCAGGTGTCATAGAAAAAATACTCCGGTTTATTCATCGTCTACGAACATTTCTAATCGTTAAGGTTAGTTTTTATTTCTATTTTCAATTTTTTTACTGTTTAGGCAGGTGTCTTGGAATAAATACTCGAGTTTATTCATTGTCTGCAAATGATTCTGAATATTATTATTATTTTATTATTATTATTATTATTATTATTATTATTATTATTATTATTATTATTATTATTATTATTATTATTATTATTATTAGGCAGGTGTCTTAGAATAAATACTCATGTTTATTCGTTGTCTACGAACATTTCTAGTCTTTAAAGTTAGTTTTTTTTCGTTTTTTTTACTACTAAAGTAGTCGTCTCAGAATAAATACCCGAGATTTAATCGTCACTGAACCCAAATTCAACTCACACAGAGAAACAAACAAACAGCAAAGAGTAATCTTAAACTCGCCACTACGACTGACATTTTCCTGTTCACACTTGGCAGTCCGATAATTCTTGCAAGAACTGACAGGGCAAAGAACAACCTACAAAGGATTAAATCTTTTTCAACTGATCATTCCAGAACGATAAGTTTTCATCTCTTAATGCTGAAGCGGTTAGAATTGATTTTTCTTAATCACGAAATAAGAACTTCCCTTACTGGAGCATTAGCACGGGTTTATATTAATAATTCTAGTTTTACGTGAAGTTCTACTTCAGAATCAGTATCGTGTGTGTAAGTACCAATCGTACGCAGTCCATTCAGCGCTCACAAAATAACTTATTATACGAAAATATGCATGGTTAATTATAATGTCATTTTATTGTCGATATTAAGGCCTGCATGAAAGTAATATGCGTTGGCGTTTAGCTTGCATTAGTTTAAGTCATTGTTCAGATAAATAGTAGCCGATTATTGTCACTGAATGAACCAGACCAGCTCATGCTTGTAATACGGAATGTCTCGTCTACTAAAAGATCAAAGTTAATACAAACTGCGATGCTTGACATATAACCTTTGCCAAATCGTAATCATATTTTAAAGAAACTAGTTTCCCCCCAAAAAAGAAAGAAAAAAATGCAGCTTTATTCGGTGGTTTTAATGTCTTTTACAGACATCCAAATATCAACCATCACCTTTTAAAGCTATGGATATGGCTCATTTTCGTTCAGTGATGTTTAAAAGCTCAACGCACACGTTTCTCATACCAACCTGTAGGAAAATGGTTTAAGGACTTCTTCCATATGAATAGGGTTCATCTTCTGGATATAATTAGTAATAATGAAAATAAAAGTAATGGGAGCCTGATATTCAAGAATGAATCTGCCTGCTTTCAAGCCTGTGAGCTTAATCTCCGTTCCTTTTCAATAGTAACAGCTGTGCATTCTAAAGGTATGTACACAGATTCATCATGTGGAGGGGTGTGTTGCTGTTCTCTCTCTCTCTCTCTCTCTCTCTCTCTCCGTCCGTCTTTCCCGCACCTTCTCGTCCCTCGGGGGTAAAGTGGCAGTACAAACGTCTATCTTTCCCGAATCTTTTTTTCCCTCTGACCCGTCTCCCTTTCAAGCAAGTCAACATAAAACTGCGAGGGGCGATTGTCGGAGCCGTTCCCTTTGGGCTCTCTCGCCGCCTCCTCACAAACCCTCACAAAAACCTCCTCAACCTCTTCCTCCTCCTCAACCTCCTCCACCTCCTCCTCCACCTCATCTCTGGCGTTTTATGACACGAAAAAGATAACATTAGAAAAAGACGTTTCTCGTCTCGTTCATTACTGTCATACGTCGCGCCTGGGGATGAAGCTGCCATCCCTACAACTCCTGAAGGTCGGCGAGCAGCATCCGAGCTCAGAGGAATTCCGACCTTCGGGTCCCCGAGAGGTCCTTCTTACAGAGGGGATCATAATAACCATAAGGACCACCTCCTCCTCCTCCTACCCCTCAAGGATGAGGAGCAGGAGGGGGAGGAGGAGGAGGAGGAGGAGGAGGAAGAGGAGGTCTGTTTTGAATAATTAAAGTTTGGAATGGAGGAGAACCTGATACTATTCTTCTTGCATTTTAATGCATTTTTTTTATCCATTTATCTATTTATTAGTTTATGATTTTCTTTTTCAACAAGTTGTATCTCTTCTTTCTGTATTTCCCTTTAATTCCTCTTGCTTCTTCCTAATGAACAGCGTAATATTCTTTGGTAGTTTGAATTTCAAGTCAATGAGTCCTATAGTGGGCTTGTTCCATGTGAATAGGGTTCATCTGTCTACTGAATAATAATAATAATAATAATAATAATAATAATAATAATAATAATAATAATAACAAATACTTTGTTTCTTGTATTTACCATTACAACAATAACCGCCCATTTTTAGTTTTTTTTTATCTCCCACTTTGTTGAACGCCAAGGAAAAATCATGACAATCACATAGCTGAAGAAACTGCCCCCCCCAAAAAAAAAACCCTAGCTACGCCATCCCCCCAGCCACAACTTCTGTTCCCATGCATCTGTATACTATGTATATCAAGAATAACGGTTATTTACAGATTAATTCCAGTAGAGCATTGTACTGTAGGTTGTCATCTTTAATCGTTGTAGTAAAAGTTTGATTTGGTCTACTACCTAATCTTAGAATTTATTCCATAAGAAATATGATTGACCTGAGTACGATGGAATGAGACCTAATTGATTTTCCAAGGATTATATATATATATATATATATATATATATATATATATATATATATATATATATATATATATATTACGCGTTTGTGTGCGCGTGCGTGAGATGGAGAGGAGAGAGAACGAGAGAGAGAGAGAGAGAGAGAGAGAGAGAGAGAGAGAGAGAGAGCACTTTATAGTTCATTCTTCCGAGAATCGGAATGAATCTGATGAACCCCAAATAAGAGTTTTACGCTAATAGTAAAGCAAGAAGTGTAGAAGAAGAAGAAGGGGGAGGAGAAGAAGGAGGAGAAGAAGAAGAAGCCACGATAACCAGGGGGAAGGCGAAACGAGATGTTTTACGAGGACGCACTCGATGATTAACGAGTCCGTCAATGCCAGCGTTAATGCCTATAATTCAACGGCAGCTCCAGGTGTCGTAAAATATGGATAACGAATCTCATTGCTCAGGTGTTAATAAGCGAATTAAGGCCGGGTTATGAGTCGCTGGGGCTGGGCTCTCTCTCTCTCTCTCTCTCTCTCTCTCTCTCTCTCTCATCACCAGCAGGATTTCAGGGCTCTTGTGCATACTCGTTAGGGCCGGGCTCTTATTAGAGGAGTGAACAAGACCTGTTAAGAGAGATACAGGAGACGCGAGGAGGGTTCCGCAGGGGACGTGGCTGGTCCCTGTGTGTTTCTGAAGGGCCTCCGACCAATGCAGGGTGAGGGACTTGGAGGGTACCTAGAGGGTACTTTGAAGGATTTTGAGGGTACTGTGAGGGTATTTTGAGGGTTCCGGAGGGTACTTTGATGTATTTGGAGGGTTAGGTAGTTAAATGAAAATGGAGGGTACGTTTTGAGATTTGGAGGGTTTGATTTCGGGGTAGGGTGTGAGGGTATTTTGAGGGGTCCGGGGGTTACTTTGAGGTATTTGGAGGGTAGTGTGAGGGTACTTTGAGGATTTGGAGGGTACTGTGAGGGTATTTTAAGGGTCCGGGGGGTACTTTGAGGTATTTGGAGGGTACTGTGAGGGTGATTTTGAGGAGTCCGGAGGGTACTTTGAGGTACTTGGAGGGTACTGTGAGGGTACTATGAGGATTTGGAGGGTCCTTGGAGAGTACTTTGAACGGTTTGGAGGGTACTTAGAGGGTAGTTTGAGGAATTTGGAGGGTACTTAGAGGGTAGTTTGAGGAATTTGGAGGGTACTTAGAGGATAGTTGAGGAATTTGGAGGGTACTTGGAGGGTACTTTGAGGGATTGGAAAGATACTTAGACGGAACTTTGAGGAATTTGGAGGGTACTGCGAGGGTACTTTGAGGATTTGGAGGGCACTAGAAGGTACTTTGACGATTTGGAGAGTATATGAGGGTACTTTGAGGGATTTGGAGGGTACTTAGAGGATAGTTTGAGGAATTTGGAAGGTATTCAGAGGGTACTTTGAGGGATTAGGAGGGTACTATGAGGTACTGGGGTGTTAATATGATAACAAGGTAACTGTCACCGAAGTATTCATTCTGCACCCTTGTCTCTTGTTTTCGTTGCATGGCGTGGAAATGAAATATAGCTTACTAAGCGTCATTCCACACAGTTGACAGCCTTTCACTGCCTCTCCCTATGAAAGCTGTATTTTGGGTGTTGAGACCCATTCACTGACGTTATCAGTAACCTCCTTAAGACTTACCGTTATACTTCGTCTATTTGAGAAGAATAATTATTGTATCTAGCAGCTGAATAGCCCATCTAAGTACACGACATTTTTTAAAGCTTAAATTTCAGGCATATTATACAGAAATATTTATGTAACGAAACGGAACATTATTAAAAAAAAAACATTTATAATTTATTTCCGATTAAAATTGAATGTTTTATACAGTGCAGAGCAGCACGTGTAACCTAAATGTAAAATACGTAAAAAAAAAAAAATTAAGTATTAGCCAAAAATAGTGTTCCAAAATCACCCTAAATTTGAAACAGTTAGGAGTCTCAAAGTACCGCATTTTAATGAACTTATGAAGTGTTAAAAATAAGATTTTTTTTTTGCGGATTTTCACAAACGTATTGCTTTATTCAGTTTTAGCACCATAAAAGTAACCTTATCATTATGAAATACTTTTCCAAAATTTATATGGAATATGATATTTGTTGTTCGAACATGGAACTAAAGTATGCCAGTGGCATTGCAAAGTACAAGTGATGAGTTCGTAAAGGAATCGCTATTTGTCCATTATGATCCGTATTTGAAGGATCCGGAGTATAATGGCTTACGAGAGGAATAATAATAATAATAATAATAATAATAATAATAATAATAATAATAATAATAATAATAATGATAATAATATTACGAATGATTTGTCGAAGTGTTTGACTGATCGTCACTCACGTTTGGTCAAGAGAAAAAGCCAGGAAGGAATCACTGCCCGATGGGAAAGAGGAGAAAAAATGACAAGAATAAGAGTGTTTGTAAAAACGAATATTCTTCCCACATAGTGATAATGATGATGATGGCATAGAGTAGAGTGATAAAAGTACTTTGACGAAAAATGAAAGGAAATGGAGCCCTTTAGTTCATTCACTGTTGCATCTCGCATGAAACGGAATGCAAAATCATCGCTAAGCCGCAAATTGGTCCTTATGATTGAGAGAGAGAGAGAGAGAGAGAGAGAGAGAGAGAGAGAGTTTTAGTTCAGTAATGGGATTTAAGAGCGAAATGACGTTTATTTCGTCCGCTGACCTTCCCATGAACAGCGCCACTTTGGTGTCTATGTTCAACGTGACTTCCTTTCGGGAAACTATTCAAATTACGAGTCATCACGAGGAATAGCGAGAAGTATCTCACTTCCTCTTTCTTTTTATCGCCCTCCTTCCCTTGGCCCCGAGACCGCCAAAATAACTCCTCGCTACCCCTGTCGCGTCTGAAACAATTCCCTCTCCCGAACGTATAACTATGATCTACGATCCAGTCATTACGGTAACTGATCACTTGCTTAAATAGCTCGTCGTTGCGCTGGACAGAGAGAGAGAGGGAGAGAGAGAGAGAGAGAGAGAGAGCACCCCATTACTGTCAAACGGCTCGGAGGAAGGAAATCCTTTTGCACCTCCAATTGGATGTGTCGTACCTCAAAGATGATTGATTGGGCCCAGGCACGGCACCGCCGCCCAACGCCGTCACTTAATCAAAGCTTAATCCCAGGAAACGAGGGAGAGTTAGTGCTTCTAAAATGCTTGTAAATTTCCCCTCCCCCGGATAATCACCCACGAGCAATGCCTGCGTGGGGATGTGCTTTTAAATCATCGCGCAGGACCTGCCTGCCTGCCTGCGTGCTTGCTTTCGTTTTGGGCTTGGAGTGCAGGCTTAGAGAGGGACTTCTCTCAAAAGTGCGTTCGTTTCGTACCAGTCTCGGTGGGAAACTGTCGAGTCACAATCATTTTACTTCCAGCAGCAGAACTTCTAATATCTGCAAACTCTTCAAAGCTCTAATACCAATTCTTATATGTCATTATTGCGAATGATTCTATACGGTGGGTGAGAACTCTACGCGTATTAAAGAAACATAACAATTCTCAGTAAATTGATGACGAAAACTTCATACGAGATTTATATTAGGATGGCAGCCTGTCCTGACTGAGACACATTACTGTAAATATAATTGTTTTTCCTCTTCTTTCGTTGATATAACAACATTCAAGAGGATTCAGCTCAGGTCATATCATTATCATTATTCAGAAGATGACCTCCTTTTCATATAGAACAAGCCCACTAAAGGGGCCACTGACTAGGAATTCAAGCTTCAAAAAGAATATTAAGGTGTTCTCTTGAAAGAAGTCACAGAAGATAAAGGGAAATACAGAAAGAGGAGATAAGTTAGTAGAAAAACAGAAAAGTTAACAAATTAATAAAAAAATAGACAACAGTAAAAACAGCCTTTTGTAAATACCATGTCATTATCACTGAATTAAACAATCAACCAAGAAAGTATTTACCGTTAAAAACACAGTTGTTAATATTTCTTCTCGGTCTTCGTTTACAGCCAATAAAAAACCATTTATAAACGAAGCACCTCTTCACTGGTATCTCATAGAATGGAAAAGAAAACTTTAAACCAATGAACCTGCAGAATAATTCTAGTTGGCAACAAAAATCTAAAAGGATAAGAAATGTATGTTCACCAAATTCGGCTGGACCATTCATACCCTTCACTTAAATAGAAATAGGTAATTAACTCTTTTTTTTATATCCCACAAATATATTTTGTATCGTATAACGCTGAATCAATACCCAAATGCTCTATTCGTACACGACAAAAAGTCTTAAAGATTCGTCTAAACTTTTTCTGTTTCCCTCTATGACACGTATGTAACTGGCAAGATACGTCCTGATCTATTTGTATAATATCTTTCCTTATTATCAAAGAATAAAAGTCAAAATGATCATTACAGATAGACAATATCACTATTAAAACATGCTGTTAAATTTATGTAACCAATTATAGACCATTTCCTTATTAAACATCATGCTAAATTTATGTAACCAATTATAGACCATTCCCCTATTATAACATCCTGATATATTTATGTAACCAATTATAGACCATTTCCTCATTAAAACATCCTGCTAAATTTATGTAACCAATTATAGACCATTTCCCTATTATAACATCCTGTTAGATTTATGTAACCAATTATAGATAATTTCCCTATTATAACATCGTGTTAAATTTATATAAAATATTATAGACCATTTTCATATCAAAACATCCTGTTCGATTTATGTAACTAATCACCATATTAAATGAAGATTCTATTCACTTACTTCCAGTGCTTACAGAATCATGAATTTTGCATTTTGATGATCCAAGGTCAATTGAAAATATATTCCAAACACTGTCTCTTGATAACTGGGAATATAGTTCATTTCCTTCCAGCGCAGCTGATCAATTTGGGCTGAAGAATAGTTGACAATGCCTATTCCGAGTTCAATACCATCCGGTAAGAAACCGCATAAGCTCAGAATCCAATTGTCTCACGCGCATACTATTCGGAGGAACCACTGACTTCTAAATTGGTCTCGATTGCCTCCAAATTGGTCGTTTCGTATCATTCAGCTAAAGGAATTTTCATTAGCAAACATAAATCGTCTTCACGGTGCTAGGAGTCTTTGAGAGAGAGGAGAGAGAGAGAGAGAGAGAGAGAGAGAGAGAGAGAGAGAGGGTCTCAAAAAGAGGGAGCTGAAGACAGCTTTCCTGCTCATAAAGAGAGAGAGAGAGAGAGAGAGAGAGAGAGAGAGAGAGAGAGAGAGAGAGAGAGAGAGAAATAGATAGAGAGAGAGAGAGAGAGAGAAAGAGAGAGAGAGAGATACAATTGCCGAGGCGCTGAAACTGCATCAAGTGTCAGTTGATTGTCCCGCAACAGAAGGAGATGAGACCACAACCAATAACCTCAGTAACAGCCTGGTTGACTGACAGACTTCTGAGGACGTTTTCGAGAAGGTGCTGTGTTCCGAGTATTGAATTGTGGGACGCTACCAGGGAAGGAGGAGGAGGGAGGAGTAGGATGGAGGGGAGGGGGAGGAGGGGGGATGAGGGGGGTGGGGGAGGAGATAGGGGAGGAGGAGGGGGAGGAGGAGGAGGAGGAGGAGGATGAGCAGGGAAGTGAGCAGGGGAGAGGAGGGAGGGGGAGGAGGTGGAGGAGGAGGAGGAGGAGGAGGAGGAGGAGGAGGAGGAGTGGGCAGGAGGAGGGGGAGGAGGAGGAAAGAAAGGGGGGAAGGTAGAAAGTGCATTTCTGTACCACAACAAAAAGTGGGCAGACCTATTTACACTTAAGGTGATTGTTCAAGGCTTTTATTTATGTCCAGAGTTAAATGTCAAATAATAATAAGAATAATAAAATAAAATAAAATAATAATAATTATTATTATTATTATTATTATAGATTATTATTATTATTATTCTTATTATTATTTCAGCTCAGGACCATATACATGGAATATAGAACATAGAGACAACATAATACACAATCTATGCAGATACACGAGATAAAATAATAAAAATGGTAATCGGCTATATCCAGACAGTTGCTAAAGTAGTGGGAAAATAGTATTCATAATAATGGAAACGACAGCGAAAAATATTGGGAATAAGAGTAAAAGTAATAAAAATAATAACAGTTAAAAAAAAAAATCGTATACAATTAATTTTCCAATGTGAATATTAGGTGATTTAGATCAAGAATGCTAAAAAAAAATTTCTAAAAAGGCTAAAACAGAAAAGTCTCAATAATATTATTTATTATTACATTGTTTAGATGAACCCTATTTATGTGGAACAAGCCCACCGCAGGGGCGATCGACTTGATGAAATGTAATGAGAGCAAACGTATGACAAGAGACAACAAGAACATGATCACACAGCAGAATAATACTCTCAATATTGTAGGATTGGAGTAACCGAAATATCTCCGAAACCTTAAAGTCTTGGAGAGAAACATTACAACGAGTCTCGGAGAGAAACATTACTACTACTACGAACTCTCCATCCTGACTCCTAATATGAATTATGACTCCATTTTCTAAAGAGCGGAGGTACCGCTACTAACTACTGCTCTCTCTTTCTTTTTTTTCTTTTTTCTCCTTTAGTCTTTTTACTATCTTTATTTTTTCTGGCAGCGTAATGAAGCTGGTTATTTCACCTCGCATAGAAGGCAGGCTCCGCGTCAGACCTCCAAGGGAGCCCTGACGTAAATGGCTGACTTCCTGATGACGACGGGAGTTCCTAAGGGCGGGTGACGACTCCCTACAAGGCAACGTCATTTAGACGTCACCCTTCTTCTGCTTCTTCTCTCCTCTTGAGGCTGCTGGGTGGAAAAAGGAACAGAAAAACAAAGGACGCACCTTGGCCCCCACCGCTCTCGCGCAGTGCCTTATGTGTGTGTGAGAGAGAGAGAGAGAGAGAGAGAGAGAGTCTCAGAAAGTAGGAGCTGAAAACAGCTCTCATGCTTTGAGAGAGAGAGAGAGAGAGAGAGAGAGTCTCAAAAAGTAGGGGCTTGAGACACCTTTCAATCTGAGACAGAGAGAGAGAGAGAGAGAGAGAGAGAGTCTCAGAAAGTAGGAGGTGAAGACAGCTTTCATGCTCTTATAAAGAAAGAGAGAGAGAGAGAGAGAGAGCAAGGATCCCTGAAACCAACCGATGACAGGTTCCCAAAAGCCTTCATGCTCCCAACAACAAAAATGCTGATGGCTGCGAAGCGAGAAACGACTGAGAGCAGACCCACAAGCATTCATTTCGCTTCGGAAGGTCCAGAGAAATCGACTGCAACATAATTTGTGGTCGAGCTACCCGCAGGATACATTAATCTACCCGCTAACGTTCGGGGCCATCATGTCAAACAAAACAATCCCTTCGTTCGTACGAACTGAGACGAAGACTCCGTAAAGTTCGACTGGGTTAATAATGAAACTGGCGCTCCTGATAAAACCCTTATTATTTTTGTCTTCTCCTCCTTCTTTCTTTCCCTTCGGTTAAGACCATCTGACAACTACATGACAACCTTATCATAATGGAATTATTTATTATTCATTCAGTTGTCGAGCCAGGAGAAAAATCATGCGCAGTGGAAATTGAAAAGCCTTCCGCAGAGGAACAGCCACCATGCTAATGGCGTCGTGAAACCGGACATTTTTCCGTGTTAAGGAATTACGGAGCGCTCGGATCGACTCGCCGAAGTCTTCGCTGAACCTTACAGGGCAAACGGTCCAATCAGGTTATCGGTAAAAAGATCAGGCTCTGGACTCAAGGCGATGCAACGGCGATTACCTCGTTTCTTTACGCTGGATATGGAGGGAGGGAGCAGGAGCTTCGAGAAGTGTGAAGTCTTTCCTTCTGCAAAAGGGGACCTTCTTTTATGGCCTGTGAAAGAACGAAAGAACGTCTTTTTAGGTGTGTGTATGTGTGTGTGTGTGTGTGTGTGTAACGAAGGAGAACGAAGCTACCTCGTCCTCCAGAACTTTAGTCATGACTGACGATAAGATTTAACGATTTAAAATTAATATTAAAGCACATTTCCGTGAATACTTTGAGAGCATTTCATTCTCGAAGGACACTGTACACTGATTAGATTTATTTATGATTAAAAATCTAAAATCAAGAGAAAGACGAGTATTCATGAGTACTTTGAGAACATTTCATTCTGAAAGGTCACTACACTGTTCAGAGTTAAGATTGAAAATATGAAATCAATAGAAAAACAAGTATTCATAAGTACTCTGAGAGCATTTAATTCTGGAACGTCACTGTACATTGCTCAGAGTTAGGATTAAAAATCTAAAATAAGGAGAAAAACAAGTATTCCTAAGAACTCTGAGAATATTCCATTCTGGAAGGACACTATAGTATACTGTTCAGTTAGAATTAAAAACCCAAAAATCAAGGGAAAATCATGTTTTTATAAGTACTTCGAGAACATTTCACAGTTAGGATTAAAACTCTTAATTCAACAGTAACTTGACTGTTCATAAGTGCTTTGAGAATATTTAATTCTAAAAAGACAATATTCACTTTTTAGAGTCATTAGACCTTAAAGATGCAGCAACATAATGACTGGATATTACCAAACGGAGAGGAATGTAAAACCTATGATTCATCTCAGGAAGGTTAAGTACTGAATAATTCAACCGCTTATGAGTACAATCCATTAAGTTGTTGAGAAACAGGAAAAAATACCCCCCATTAAATAAATAAAAAAACTGCAGACCCACATTCCCCAAAAATGTCAGGTAGCACATGCGCCACTGGGTATAAAACTTTTTACAGATCTCCATTAATTTATTTCTTGAAAAGGTACATGACCCAAAACCTACATGATCAGCTAATATTGGTTTTGTTTTTTGTATTAGGAAGACTTTTATTTTTTAGTCTAGTTGGTATGTAAATGAATTATGATAGAAATGATAGTAAAAAAATTTAAAGAGTGATTAAATGGAAAGTTGGATTTCACCAAGGCAGAATGTTAGTTAAGAGGTAGAGAGGAATTGGTTACCTTTATCAATGGTAACAGAAGTACGCACTACACACACACGCACGCACACACACACACACACACACACACACACACACACACACACATATATATATAATATATATATATATATATATATATACGCGTGTGTATATTTATGGATATTTTTAAATATAAATATTATATCATGCATACTTACGAAAAAATTTAAAGGTAAAAGAAATATTGCATGTTAACAGTACAGAAAAATCATCTCTGATAAAATACACCGTACATACTTTAATTTTCGTCGTTTAAGGTGTGCTTCAGATGTGAATCAGTCATCATCTGATATACGAAACATCTGAATGACAACAATTCCCTCTTTGTGCTCTCGTATTGCAAGACAGCCCAGGCAAGAAGCAGGATGCAGATTCAGATTTCACCTTAGCATTCGCGAGAGATCTGGACATTTGGTCGTTAAAAAAAAAAAAAAAAAAAAAAAAAAAACCTTTCACTGAATCTTTTCTTGACTGTCCGTTATTCGTTTCGCACTGCGCTTTCTTAATGATGTTGTGAAGTCATTTCAATAATTGCTGACCAGTTTCCTTTCTTTTATAGTCCTTCAGAATTGGGAGAAATTTGATATTCCTAATGTGATTACCTACGTTGCTTCCTGAATGTTGTAAGTCTAGCAGGAAATACTAGAGTGCTTGCTACTCTCATTTTGATCTTTATAAATACATCCAAAATCAGATTAACAACATGCGGTTCAAACTTCTTAGTTTATTTTAGGGCTGACTTGAGTCCTTCATTTATTGTTTGAGTCGCAGTATTTGATGCCATTTCACCTTTTTGAATTAATGGCAAATGAGTTTTGCTGAAGACTTTAGTATATTCATATCCATTCTGTCTGGCGTACCACAAGGTTGTTTTTAGGGTTCATGTAGTTTCCATTGTTTACAAGTAACTTGGTTATTGGTCTTCAAACGAAGATAGTACAGTTTTCGAGAAATAAATTTATGAAACATTTAATTATATATATATTTATATATATATATATATATATATATATATATGTATGGATGTATGTATGTATGGATGTATATGTGTCTGTATTTGTAAATGCCTCTATCAATAAGAACGGCATACCCACAAGTACTGATAGTATATAAGCCTATAAATTTCGAAACATAATCAACATATGCAAAAATTTAATAATATTGAGAAGGCAGCATATATAACGTCCTTGTCATTAAAGAGTATGTGAATATCCACCTTTTCTAACTCTTCCTTCAACCCTAACATGACTATTGCTAAATTCCTTTGCATATTCACTACGTCATTAATTAGCAAAACATGACCTTAAGAGCACTGGAGATATTCAACATGGGTTGCCGAATTTCAGGCTCTGTTGTAAAGTGGCTGAGGTGGCTGAGTAATTCCTCCTAAGAAATTCTCTCTCTCTCTCTCTCTCTCTTTCTATGTAAGTATGAAAGGTGTCTTCAGTTCCTTTTTTAGACTCTCTCTCGTACTCCCTCCCTCTCTCTCTCTCTCTCTCTCTCTCTCTCTCTCTCTCTCTCTCTCTCAGAGAATGAACATAAAGGCTATAATCAGCTTCTTATTGAGAAATTCTCTCTCTCTCTCTCTCTCTCTCTCTCTCTCTCTCTGTAAAACAGCATGGGGACTGTCTTTATCTCCTTTTTGAAAGACTCTCTCTCTCTCTCTCTCTCTCTCTCTCTCTCTCTCTCTCTCTCTCTCTCTCTCGTGTCCTTTTTTGAAAGCCTCTCTCTCTCTCTCATCTTCTTTTGGAAAGCCTCTCTCCCTCTCTCTCTCTCTAAGAGCATTGGGGTTGTCTTCATCTGCTTTTTGAAAGCCTCTCTCTCTCTCTCTCTCTCTCTCTCTCTGTCTCTGTCTCTGTCTCTCTCTCTCTCTCTCTCTGAGTATGAAAGGTGTCTTCAGTTCCTTTTTTAGGCTCTCTCTGTAAGAGCATTGGGGCTGTCTTCATCTCCTTTTGGAGAGCCTGTCTCTCTCTCTGTCTCTCTCTCTCTATCCCTGTCTCTCTCTCTCTCTCTCTCTCTCTCGTTTTCCAGGGGCAATTATATCTCTCGGCAGCCAAAAACATAATTCGAGGGATAATGCTCTCCCAGGCATCAATGGCCACTCGGCCTCTGAGGGCGAACAAACAGAGGCCAGTGGTTAAGGAGCTGATGTCTTCCGAGACTCGCATATCATGTCGGCCGCGTCGCCGTCCGAATACGAATCTGCGTCGATCACCTAACCGACCATATTTGCCAGAAACATATATACATATTCGACGCCCTGGGCTGCCATCTCTCTCTCTTCCTCTCTTTCTCTCTCTCTCTTTCTATCGTTCCATGAGCACCTTGGCAAGACCCTGAGTAGCTGGATGGCTGCTGTCTGGTTAGTAGGTTCGTTTCCCCAAAGGAGCCTTCGACAGAATGCGTCTAATGGAGTGAATTACAAATCTGGCTTGAATAATGTCTAGGGGGCTTCGATTTCCCTTTGAATAATGCGTAATACATTCCCTTTACCACGAATAAATGGCAGTGAGTCCATGCCCGTAAGAATGAAAGACGAAAGACAATAAACCTCTAAGATATCCGCATCTGGCAACTCGGGAAAGCTTGTTAGCGAAATTGTAAATAACCTTCTCCCGTTCCTAACTATTTGTTTTCAGCGCGAGGAGGCAATTCGGCTGACTTTTTTTTTTTTTTTTTTTTGTTTTTTTTTTTTTTTTTTTCATTTTATAGCTTTCTCCGGCTCTTGTCCTGTCTCGGCTGCGTGGCTCCGTTTGTTTATTGCCGGCTCCACAGCGCATTTGTCTAGGCATAAAGAGATCGTAGTTGGCTGCATCTCTGATGATCTGTTTTTGACTCGTTTGGTGCTGCTGCTTTTGTTTAAGTGGCTTCACTTCGACGTCTTGCGATACTGAGCCCCGTTGATTTCATTGAACAATTATCTACTCTCTCTCTCTCTCTCTCTCTCTCTCTCTCTCTCTCTCTCTATATATATATATATATATATATATATATATATATATATATATATATATATATATATACATACATATATATATATATATATATATATATATATATATATATATATATATATATATATAGATGTATATATATATATATATATATATATATATATATATATATATATATATATATATATATATATATATATCTTTTAATTGTAAGAAAATTGTTTTCTGGGCCATACTGACTTGACTTAGAACTTATCTGCTTTCTCTGTCTCTCTCTCTGTCTCTCTCTCCTAATTGGTAAAAAAAAAAAAAAACGGTTTTCTGAGCCATGCTAACTTGATTTAGAACTATCTCATCTGCTTTTCTCTCTCTCTCTCTCTCTCTCTCTCTCTCTCTCTCTCTCTCTCTCTCTCTCTCTCTCTCTCTCTCTTATCTGGTTATAGAAAGTTTCAGGAGTTATGTTTGTTTTTATTTAGAATTATTTTTCTAATGAACAACAAAATATTCTTTGGAAGCTTGAATTTAAAGTCACTGGCCCCTTTGGTGGTCTTGTTCCGTATTAATAGGTGTCATCAACTAATTTATAATAAAATAATAATAATAATAATAATAATAATAATCATAATAAATAATAATCATAATAATAATAATAATAATGTGTGGCTCATTTGAGTAGTGTATAGGATTATTAGGTACTGTGCATTCATTACCCTATCAACTGAAAATACAAATTAGTTATGCTCAAAAAGGCGAAAGGAAACAAAATAAATTTCCACGTTGACCGTTTTAATGTAGTTCAATGAATCTTTGCACCAAGCAAGCAGACAGACACGTGAAAAGACTGCAAGCACAAAGATATATAAGAAAATCCCATTTAAAAAATAAACAAAATAAAAAAAAGAATCACCCTTCATGACTATCACGTTGGTCTTTTCCATGTAGTTCACTGAAACTTTACAACAAGCAAGCAGACAGGTAAGCGGAAAGACTGCAAGCAAAAAAAAAAAGAATAAATAAATAAAAAATCCCACCAGAAAAAATTTAAAGCATAATGAAATCACACAAAAAAATCAAAAAGCCTAAAAATCGTCGCACTTAGAAAAATTAATTAAAAGGCATAAAAAATCGCACTTAAAAAATTTAAAAAAACTTTAAAAATCGCACTAAAAATTAAAAAGCATTAAAAATCGCAGTTAAAAAAATTAAAAGAACATAAATAAACGCGCTTAAAATTTAAAAAGCATAAAAAACCGCACAAAAAATGAAAAAAGCATACAAAATCTCACTTAAAAATTAAATAGAATAAAAAATCACACTTAAGAAAACTTAAAAAGTATAAAAATCGCGCTTAAAAAACTTAAAACGTATAAAAAATCGCACTAAAGAAACTTAAAAAGCATAAGAAACCGCACTTAAAATATAAAAAAACATAAGAAAATCAGTCTTCTTGATTACTTTCCTACCGGTGACTTCCCTTTTTAGAAACGCCTCTGTTAACGAAAGAGAGAGATATGTTGTGATAACCGAGCGAGGTGCGCCCATCAGCTGAGGCAATTATAGTTATTTGTAATTACGGTGCACGCGGTGATTATAAGTTCTTAATTATTCGCTTTGAGCTACTGTGAAGTTTCAATCGCAGGCCAGCTTAATAATACCTGGGAAGTCCGTTGTAGTATGACGCTCGGAAATTGGATCAAGAGGTGAGGCCGTAATGCCTCTTGCCTACGGTCGGGTTAAATTGGTCATCTCTTTGAATGTTTCATCTCTTTGTCCTCTGTTTCAAACCATCACCCTCCTTCTACTCGAAACATACGTAGTACACACGTAGTACAAACTTATGTACATACATACATACATACATACATACATACATACATACATACATGCATATACATGAAAACGAACAACACGACTTTTTTTTTTAATTTTACTTATCTATTCAATTTTCTATCATTGTTTTTTTTGCTTTATAAAGTATAATTAACTTGTACTTTGTTATTTTTTTTATTTGCTTTTTAGAGCATAACTAACTTTTACGTTGTTAGTTTTTTATCTTATTTTATTTTATTAATTTATTTACTCATTTCTTCCTTTTTAGAGCATATCTAGTTTGTACTTTGTTATTTGTTTCTATTTTATTTTATTTCATTTATATATTTATTTATTTTTGCTTTTTACCGCATATCTAGCTTGTTCCTTGTAATTTTTTTTATTTTTAGTTTTATTTATTTATTTATCTATTTATTTTGCCTTTCAAGGCATAAGTAACTTGTAATTTCAGTTATTATTATTATTAATTAATAATAATAATAATAATAATAATAATAATAATAATAATAATAATAATAATAATAATAATAATAATAATAATATACCTCGGGTATAATAAGCCTTACTAGATTACGGGGTATATGGAACTTGAAATCAGTCCATTAAGAGTAACTACGGTCATCATCCCATCGACTACAAAAGCAAACTAAATCTGACACTTTTGCTTGATTCAACAACTTGTTCATTGTTTTTCT
>NC_087206.1:77581278-77593778 GCF_015104395.2 Macrobrachium nipponense
AAAAAAGACAAATTAGAGCCAGACTAGTTTTCAGCTGCTCTTTATTTGTTATATTTTTCTGATTTCTTAACGTTTGAATTAGGGATCCTCCTCACACGCATACACACACAAACACACATACACATTCAGAGAGAGAGAGAGAGAGAGAGAGAGAGAGAGAGAGTGAGAGAGAGAAATAAAAAAAGTTTTTTAATGATGACTGCACACGACAGAAATTCCAGAGAGAAAGAGTCAGCCCTTCTGCCCTCCTCCCAGAAAGGCGAAATTCATCTTCCATCTCCACGCCGTCGGGCGAGAGAGAGAGAGAGAGAGAGAGAGAGAGAGAGAGAGAGAGAGAGAGAGAGAGAGAAGGCGTCAGCGCCCAAATTCCTGGTCAGCGATGAATTAGGATCGAGAAGAAAGAACAACGAGGAAAAGGTCCATGCAGCAGGATGCTCGCGACTGTGTGTGTGTGTAAGTGTGTAAGTGTGTGCGTGCGTGTGTGAGTGTGAGAGAATGGCATATCCTACAGTGGTATCTTTTTGGCCCCGCTGTATTGCAATGACAAGAGCAACAAGGGTCTAACTGCCAATTACAACCACTGGCGGTGTGATAACGCGGCTCGTAATCACAGCCGGGAAACACATAAATTTGACTTCTAATACATAGCTGGGAGGAGGAAGAGGAGGAGGAGGAGGAGGAGGAGGATGAAAAGGGTGATAAAAATGCCCCCGAAATGTAATATATACATTTGGGAGAATCGGTTTCTAAAGAGCCAGGGTGAAACACAGCGCGTATGTGAAAGGAAGGAACAACAAAAAAGAATGATAAACACATTTATAGAAAAAAATGATCGTCAGGAGTAACAAAAAATTGTGGAAGTCAGAAAAGGAGATTAAATTAATAAAGAGTAACGAAATGATAATAAAAAGAGGACAAAAAACACAAATACAGATCATGAGGAGTAAGAAGAAATACAAAGAAAAAAGGTAAATATAGAAACCAAAATATTAGGAGTAAAAAAAAATAAATGAAAATAAAAAAGGAAAAGAAAATACACAAAATAAGGATCCTAAGAGAAACAAAAAGTAAATATCATGAAAGAAAATTTTTTAACAAATCACAAGTAATACAAAAACAAAAATAAAAACAAACGGAAAATAAAAAGTGAAAATTAAATAAAGGAAAAAAAAAACAAAAAAGATCCTAAGGACGGAGAAAATGAAAATAAAAATGAACAAAAAAAAAGTTAATAAGGCGCAAAAAAAAATATGGTCCCTATAATACGAACGCTGGTGAATTAAACACCTCCAATGGAGCTACCACCAGTAGCCAAGCCCTTCGCCCCAAGCAAATTATTTACAGGGAACTCAACCGTCTATTATGTGCTCCTCTTGCATTCAGGGGTCCACCGAACCGAGAGAGAGAGGACTGTCATAAATTGGAATGTGCGTTTTGGCGTTTACGTATGTGTATATATATATATATATATATATATATATAATAATATATATTATATATGATATATATAATATATATATATATATATATAATATATATATATATATATATATATGTATATATATATATATATGTGTGTTGTGTGTGTGTGTGTGTGTGTGTGTGTATAAAATACCAAGACAAACTAAGAACTAAGAACTTCACGTGATGCTTACTATCCTGACAATGACGTAATGTACGTTCCAACAGAACAATACATAGAATACCATAACAAACAATAATAAAAATTAGAATTCAATACCCTGTTTTTCAGTCAGAGAGACAATGTCATAATTTTTCACATTGTTGGCGAAAGTCTTCGTACGCCAAGGTGATGTTGTACCAAACATCCCTGATTAAATAAAAAGTGAGTGAACTCTCATTTAATTACTTTATTTAATTTGTTACCAGAAGATATAGAGGTTCCCTTTAATTACTGATTTTACAGATTAGTATCCCACCAAT
The DNA here is from genome assembly GCF_015104395.2 of Macrobrachium nipponense. Taxonomy (NCBI): domain Eukaryota; kingdom Metazoa; phylum Arthropoda; class Malacostraca; order Decapoda; family Palaemonidae; genus Macrobrachium; species Macrobrachium nipponense. The sequence goes on from NC_087206.1 coordinate 77,583,223, forward strand.
AATTGTTATGTATTCAGTAAAGAGCAACTTCTTAAATCATGAGGGCGATATAAAGAGCACAGCAGATATCACTTTTCACACACGGGTTAAATGTTCAATTGAAATATTATTATTATTATTATTATTATTATTATTATTATTATTATTATTATTATTATTATTATTATTATTATTATTATTTATTCATTTTTTTTTTTTTTTGGTCTATCACAGTCCTCCAATTCGACTGGGTGGTATTTATAGTGTGGGGTTCCGGGTTCCATCCTGCCTCCTTAGGAGTCCATCACTTTTCTTACTAAGTGCGGCGTTTCTAGGATCACACTCTTCTGCATGAGTCCTGGAGCTACTTCAGCCTCTAGTTTTTCCAGAATCCTTTTAAGGGATCTTGGGATCGGGCCTAGTGCTCCTATGATTATGGGTACAATTTCCACTGGCATATCCCATATCCTTCTTATTTCTATTTTCAGATCTTGATACTTATCCATTTTTTATCTTTCTTTCTCTTCAACTCTGGTGTCCCATGGTATTGCGACATCAATGAGTGATACTTTCTTCTTGATTTTGTCAATCAACGTCACGTCTGGTCTATTTGCACATATCACCCTATCTGTCCTGATACCATTGTCCCAGAGGATCTTTGCCTAATCGTTTTCTATCACGCCCTCAGGTTGGTGTTCGTACCACTTATTACTGCAAGGTAGATGGTGTTTCTTGCACAGACTCCAGTGGAGGGCTTTTGCTACTGAATTATGCCTCTTTTTGTACTGGTTCTGTGCAAATGCCGGACATTCGCTTGCTATGTGGTTTATGGTTTCATTTTTCGTATTGCACTACATATGGGAGACATATTATTTCTACCTATCGTTCTTTGAACATATCTGGTTCTTAGGGTCTGATCTTGTGCCGCTGTTATCATTCCTTCAGTTTCCTTCTTTAGCTCTCCCCTCTGTAGCCATTGCCACGTGTCATCGCTGGCTAGTTCTTTAGTCTGTCTCATGTATTGTCCGTGTATTGGTTTGTTGTGCCAGTCCTCTGTACTGCTTATCATTATTATTATTATTATTATTATTATTATTATTTTGTATATCACAGTCATCCTGTTCGACTAGGTGGTTTTTATGGTGTAGGGTTCCGGGTTACAACTTCCCTTTATTATTATTATTATTATTATTATTATTATTATTATTATTATTATTATTTTATTATTATTATTATTATTATTATTATTATTATTATTCAATAGATGAACCTTGTTTATATGGAACAAACCCACCACAGGGGCAACTGACTTGAAATTTAAGCCTCCAACGAATATTTTGGTGTTCATTCGAAAGAAGTAACAGAATGTAATGGGAAATGCAGAGAGAGGCAAATTATGTACCTATAACCATAAGCCAATTGCTTGGTTCAAGAAAGAATTTTGGCTAGTATTACTGATCAAAACCGATCTCGGAGTGTATACTATATAAACTACTGTATTTTGCTTCCAGATTCCTTAATACATGGGGATTTAGAAAGAATTGTAGCAGGTACTATTAATTAAAACCTATCTCGGAGTGCATACTATGTAAAGTACTGTATTTTATTCCTAAAGTTCTGTGAATACTCGAAAGAAAAACGATGAGGAGGCAAATGGAAATAGAAGGAAGAGAAAAATTATCAAGCACAATCAGATATTCTTCAGTAAGTGATGATATTGATAACGTTCTGTGCTGGAAAACATAAAAAAGAAACAAAAAATAATTGCAGCATAGACTCATCGATAACAAACATAAATAAACCACTCAACCAGTGACGGATTTAAGAGGGTGGCCGCTTGGTCATGTGGTCATGTGCGCCACTTCCCCCCTCCCCCCTCAGCCCCCACCATAGATATGAATAATATGAACAATAGAACATTGCTTTCTTTCAATAAATCATTATTAGCAGCAAAAATTTGCTTAAAATGATTATTTCAACAACTACTACTACTACGGTGTGTATGTGTGTGCATACATAAATAAGTATTGATATATATATATGTGTACATGTTACATATATGGAATATGAATTGTTAACACCTCACTTGTTGGCCGAGTCGATAACATCACTGAAGTCCTGATTTCTCCTCTGTTAGTCCGCTAGTTCGAATCCACGAAAGGACGAAATTATTATCAACTAAAAAATTCCCCTTCGGTTAACATATATGAAAATATATTAATTCCGAGGTAGAGCGAATTGGATATTAAAGGACATATGTAGCTTAACGCACGTTCACACACACACACACACACACACACACACACACACACACACACACACACATATATATAATATATATAAATATATATATAGTATATATATATATATATATATATATATTTATATAATAATCCTGAGTGACCCAGTAACCCTCCCGCCCCCATAAAAAATTTCTAGACCCTCCACTGGACGCAACTTTCATAAATCTACAAAAACTGTCTTTACGTCACAAACTTTTACAGTTAATGAAAATAACACCACATTAAGACAGTAAACACCCTTTTCTCGATAACTCGTAGGTCAGACGAACCGTCATTGCCATGAAAGACATGATTAAACATCTGGCATTTGGTACTGAAAAAATTATGTTGCCTTGAGCCCTCTCGTATCTAACCTTGTAATGGACGTATACTGTCACTAATAGTTCCTAGAGTAAGGTTTTCATTATTTTTACGTAGGAAATGCTAACTCTATATGGCATACTAAAAGCTATATCTGATGTAGCTAACATGCATGAACAACTGAGAAATTTTTCGAATTGTTTTCATTTGACTACTCTGAGACTGTGGATTATCTCGTATCATGGAACATCTTTATAAAATAGAATGGAATATAGAATTTAGGCCTAAGGCCAAGCGCTGGTACCAATGAAGTCATTCATCGTTGAAAGGGGTAACTAGAGGAAAACCTCAAAGAAGTTGCACTACGAAACAACTGTTAGGAGAGGGTTGTTGAGAGTAAGATGGAAGGAAAGAGAATATGAACGGAGGTACATTAAAAGGAATGAAAGGGGTTGCAGCTAGGGGCCGAATGGACGCTACAAAGAAACTTACTTAAGTAATGCCTACGTGCAAAACGAAAGGTATACTGACGGCACTATTCCCCTATTGTGGTAGGGGGCTCAGGGAAACATCTTTAGTATATTCATTCTTTGGAAGCGAGTATACTACTTTACCTCGTAGCTGGCACGTCTCCCTCTGTGATTTTGCACCATTTCTGTAACAGGTCATTGGTTGAAACGACCCATTTTTTGAATGCACAAGTTTTGTCCAGCGCTTTTTTATTTATTTATTCATTTATTTATTTATTTTTTGTCACAGAAGATAAATCTTCACTCTGATGTCACTGCTTTCGCCTACTCGGGGAGTAAGCCTACATACTACTTTGTTGTTGCTGCTCTTGTTATTGTTGCTGTTCTTGCAGTTGTTGTTATTGTTGGGGGAGTAGGAAAGGTTTTTGGAAAAGCCTTAAAATGGTCTGAAAAAGGTGTTTTGCGTTGAGTTAAAGATACAGGAATTTCAGGATAGGATATTTATGGTTTATTTATTAGAATGAAAATGTAAAAAATGAATAATGCGCATGTTAAACAGTACAGAAAAATTATTTCTAAATACAATATAGCGTATTCACTATAATTTTCGTTAGTGCAACAACGCGCTATTTTAGCACGTGCCCCGAGTAAGCGCTGGAGGTCGGATCACGCCTTTTTTTGATTCGTAGGTCGGATAGATTTCTTTCATTTAAATCAACTTACTTTTTTTTTTTGTCTGTGAAAAATATACTGTAACTAGTTATAGCGATATAATTCTAGTGCTATCCTTACTTTTGTTTTATTCTGTGAAAAGGAAACTTAGGCTAGTTATGGTGATATAATTCTAGCGTTATTCTTACTTTTTTATTTACTCTGTGAAAAAGATAATTAGACTAGTTATAGCGATATAATTCTAGCGTTGTCCTTACTTTTTATTTACTCTGTGAAAAAGATACTTAGAAAGGCTATAGTGATATAACTAACGTTATCCTTTCTTTTTTTATACTCTGTGAAAAAGGTACCTAAGACTAGTTATAGAGATATAATTCTAGCGTTATCATTACTTTTTTTTTATTTAAATTAGATTACGTAGTTATAGCGATATCATTCTATCATTATCATTACTTTTCTTTTACTCTATGAAAAGGAAACTTAGACTAGCTATAGCGATATAATTCTAGCATCATCCTTACTGTTTACTTACTCTGTGAAAAAGATACTTAGAATAGTTATAGCAATATAATTCTAGCGTTATCCTTACTTTTCTTATACTCTGTGAAAAAGGAAACTTAGACTAGCTATAGCTATATAATTCTATCGTTATCCGTGATAATGCCTTAAAATTCCTGTCATTTCCTCGACCCTCGGCGGGGAAATGCGTAGCTCTGCATTTTTACGCTGTTACGGGACGCCGTGAAAATCCACAATCTCCCGCAGCGGCCAATAAAGATGACTTGGACCGCTCTTAAGGAGAACAGTAGCCAGGGTTGTGGATGTTTGAAATCGACGATAAAGCACTGAACACTGTGGTTACGGAGGCTAAGTGCCACGCGCTCATTATATAAATGGCATGCGGGCTGAATTAGAGCCGGATTATATGCAAATGGCATGCAAATTCTTATCGATACACTTTTCATAAATTAAAGGGCGTCTGCTCACAACACGGAAAGTGATTATTAGGCAGCTCCCGGCCTTTTATCATAACGGATGGGACTGCGAGAGAGAGAGAGAGAGAGAGAGAGAGAGAGAGAGAGAGAGAGAGAGAGAGAGAGAGCTGTAAATTGACTTCCACTACATGAAACGATTCACGAACGGAGAATTTGTATAAATGTTCCTTTAAATATTAAATATTATTTGTACGTTGTTGCATCTATTATTTCATTTTTATTTTACTTTGTTATTAATCCTTTTTTTTAGCCAGTTGTCAAAATTCCTCTTTAATATTAAAAAAAAAAAAATCATGAGGTTACGTCGTTTTGCAGTTTACGATCCAAAATACGACTTTCCATTCCTAAAAGAGGAAAATAGGACTGACAAGTAATAAAGAACCGTACACCAAATGACATCATTCATTTGATGTCGAATGTCGAAGTCTTGGTAACCATAATTCAGACTCAGACACAATAAAAAAAAGGCTAAAAATCATGAGCTTCTAATTTTTCATTATAAACGTATGCAAAATATGTATGTCAATCGCTTACGGATATTGAATCTATTTACTCAGTAATCACTTACGTATACACACACACACACACACACACACATATATATATATATATATATATATATATATATATATATATATATATTATATATATATATATATGACTGGTAAAAATGTTCTGTAACAACAGAATTCCATCTAATAAAAGGAGCCCATAAAAACACCAAAATATAGAGAAAAAAGTACTATATTTCAGAGACTGCTGTCTCCCTCTTCAGCAGTCTCTGAAATATAGTACTTTTTTCTCTATATTTTGGTGTTTTTTTATGGGCTCCTTTTATTAGATATATATATATATATAAATATATATATATTATATATATATATAATATAGAATAATATATTTTAGTTTTTACAATTGACCAGATTCTTTTTGCAATCGGTTGTCTTCATGCTTGAAGCAGAATGCATTTCAATAACCTACAGAGTAAGTAAACAAACAGGGACTTCAGAATGAAGTCACGCTTTGGACAAAACTTACCCATTCACAAATGCATCTTTCTAGCCGATGACTTACCACGGAAATTTATTTATTTAGAAAATGTAGCCATGTATATATTGACCCATTAAAATCAAATATATACAAATATCCAGAGATCAAGTCCCATACCCCTAGCATGTGGTTCTCATACCCACTAATGGTTTTCCACTGAGCTTTAGACGTCCTGGTAAGTCTGAGTTCCGAATGTCCACCTTTTAGAAGGAAAAGAAACTGACAAATCCAACTGAGGCCTGGCACCAAAAACATACAGGTCCTGGTCAGTGTAATAGGTGTAATTGTCTGAATATAATTCCCTTTGTGTGCATATGAATCTGATAGGGATGGGGGTATATGTAGCTTAATATCTGAAAGTGTAACTGTGCTTCGAGCAAATTATGTTTAATTGTCCATAATAATGATATAAAGAATAGAGAAGGTTTAGACTTTTAGTCCATATTCTGGAATACTAAAGGAGTCTTTGCGTTCTCTTTGAGAAACTTATGGTATTGCTTTCGTCATGTTTAGTGGCTGAATGATTTTTGTTTTTTGTTATTGTGCTGGCCTTATGCCAGCACGGGCTCTTGCTCATAGAGCAGCCCGTAATATAAGAATGGCCGAGTGTTGGAAAAACTTTTCCAGAAGCCGTGATTACTTCATCTTAGACAAACGCGTGTTTATTTTCGCTGCATGGGATCACTGAATTTCTTGTTTTTTCGAGGGAAATTATCTTCTGGAGAAGTGAATACAGACGCCCTGTCGCTTTATAGAAGGAATGCAAAGAATCCGAAGGTATTGAGGGGTTTTCACAACGAACGCATTGTTAATTTAGATACTCCATATCATTGACTAAGAATCTTTAAGTGTCACGTCATTATTACGGAGAAATAGACCATAAAATTCGAAGAGGATTCTTAGCAAAATTGATTCCAATATGTAAAATCTTGTGGAATTTCCCTCCAAGCGCTTTTGCAACTTCATACGCGCCTGCGTTTTCTTTGCGAAATTTACTCCCGGCACAATTTCGCGAGAATTGCCCCCCCCCCCCCCCTGCCCCCCCACGAGCTGCTGATAATCATTTTCACGCGGATTATGTACTAGTTCCCCCATTCAGCTTAGCGCTCATCAACTTCTCCTCTGGCCTTGGCAATTTACTCCTCAAAAAGCCCCACTGAATTCTCTCATTTTCTGAATCATGTCTGTTTTTTTTTTATTTATTTATTTTTTCGGGGCATCGTATCACACGTTCGGCGTCAAAAAAAAAATGTAACAGAGGGTGTTAGTAGAGACGGTCGTAGGTACGTTTATCGCAATGGTTCATCTTTACTGCCCAATTTAGCGTCGAGTTATGCCTGCACCGTTTCTTTACCCTCCCATCTACTCTCGGGATCTCCTCCTACCCACCTCCCTACCCCCTCCCCCTCCCTCCCCAACAAACCCCCCTTACCCCCAACCCGCTCACTTCCCAATGGGCACTCCCCCATTCCTGCCACCAACATATCACTCACTCCCTTTGGTCATCGTATACAATTCCTTCTGTTCTCTCTCTCTCTCTCTCTCTCTTCTCTCTCTCTCTCTCTCTCGTTGATTTTACATCAAGTTGCTCCTAAAAATTATATTGCTAGCCAGTAATGACATTTGTTGATGTCAGCTGTTTTTCACTGAGGAGTTGCATAATTATTTCATATCCTTTTTCTCTGGATGCGCTGTCGTTAAGATAACTAACTCATTCAAAGACTTTAATTGAATTATTATTATTATTATCATTATTATTATTCAGAAGATGAACCCTATCCAAATGGAACAAGCCCACCAAAAGGGCAACTGACTTGAAATTCTGTGACTGTCTAAAGAATATAATGTTCATTGGAAAGAAGTAACAGAAGGTAATGATGTAATGGGACAGAAAGAGGAGAGCTGTTATTAGAAAAATAGAGTAATTAAAAAATTGCTAAAAAACAAATAAAAACGTGAGTAAATTATTAAAAAACAAAGAGAATTGTATTGGGGAAGTAATGCATGTGATTTTGCAGTTTTAAACTTAGGTGGAAATCAATCTTATTAAAAGCTTCAGTTAATGGCGATTAGATAAAAGTTGTTTATCCCGTATGAGTCAGGAGATTCCTCTAATCTGAGATTAAGAACGGAGCGTTGATTGACAATTGGACATTTGGCATCATAAGCCCAGTGGATTGTCGAGAATCTTCTAAGCTCTCGATACTAAAGCCTAAAGCTTTAGAAGCTGTTCAGATAACCATTTACTTTCATTTAACGTCTTTTTCCAGCCTGGATGTCATCTGGGACACTTTCAAAGGAATTCTTGTTACTGTTATCAATAGTTACCTGGTTTAATATGATTACTTGTCAGCAAATTATTACTGGGCTGCTTATGTGTTCCTAATATTATGCTTCGCTGTTGAATAAAAAAAAAAAAAACATATATATATATATATATATATATATATATATATATATGAATAACTTGATCACGAAGTATATAAAACGTGATGCTATGTATAAATAAAGGTTTTTTTGCCACGTAGGAAAAAAATGAAAAAACGAGTTGGCCGAGTACTCGGCCAACTCGTTTTTTCATTTTTTTCCTTCGTGGCAAAAAAACCTTTATATATATATATATATATATATATATATATATATATATACTATATATATATATATATATATATATATATATATATATATATATGGTTTTTTTCCAGCGGAGCAGTCTTTCGAAAGTTCACTTTCGGTAGTAACAGAATCAGCATAAAGGGATAGTTTTTGCTATGCTCCAACCAATGAAGTAGATGAGTATTAAAAACGCAACTTTCTTTTTGACTGTGCCAGCTAATGTCTTTAATGTCGAACATGTGACTCTCGTCTTTCTCTTCCAGCCATAACCTTAACAATAAATCTTATAACTAAGAAACCTTTAAAGTCACAGGAAATCAAAAAGGAATGTTAAGTGACTTGGACTGTGTACACAGGTGTTAAGGTAAGATACAGTAGATTATTATTATTATATTATTATTATTATTATTTATTGGGGGGGTTTATCACAGTCCTCCAATTCGAATGGGTGGTATTTATAGTGTAGGGTTCCGGTTGCATCCTGCCTCCTTAGGAGTCCATCACTTTTCTTACTATGTGTGCCGTTTCTAGGATCACACTCATCTGCATGAGTCCTGGAGCTACTTCAGCCTCTAGTTTTTCTAGATTCCTTTTCAGGGATCTTGGGATCGTGCCTAGTGCTCCTATGATTATGGGTACAATTTTATTATTATTATTATTATTATTATTATTATTATTATTATTATTATTATTATTATTATTATTATTATTATTATTATTTTTTTTTTATTTATTTTATTTATTTATTTATTTATCATTTATTTATTTATCTATTTATTATTTATTTATTTTTGTTTATAACAGTCGTCCTACTGCCTAGGTGGTTTTATAGTGTGGGGTTCCGAGTTGCATCCTGCCTCCTTAGGAATCGACCATTTTTCTTAATATGTGCTCTGTCTCCAGGAGCACACTCTTCTATAGATTATTATTATTATTATTATTATTATTATTTTATTATTATTATTATTATTAATTATTATTATTTAGAAGATGAACCCCATTCATATGGAACAAGCCCACAACAGGGGCCACTGACTTGAAGTTCTTCAAGCTCCCAAAGAATATAATAAAGTTCGTTAGGAAGAAGTAAAAGGAAATAATGTGAAATACAGAAGGAAGGGATCCCACTTATCAAAAAAGAAAAAATAATGATAATAAATAGATAAATAGATGAAATAAAGTATTAATTGACACGGGCTTGGAAACAGGCGACAATGAATCGTAGGAGGAGTGCAATGGCAAAACTTCGAGTGAAGATCCATACGGTTGTGTTACTGGTAAAGTGTTACCAGAGTTGAATAACTAATTTGCATTGATTTTATTTATGGTAACCTTAATTCAGCAAGAGTGGAAGTTTAGGAAAGAATTAAGAAAACAAAAATCTGTGTTTACGTTCAAAGGAACTTGAGAGCTAAATTTCCTTTTTTTCTTATCTAAATCAAGATTGATCTATTTGCATTAATTCTGGCGCAGTGATTGCAGTGTGCAGTCCAAGATTTCTGTAGACAATAAAACAAATTCTGTCAAAAGATGTAGGAATACAAATAATATTAATCATTGATAAACTGCAATTAGAGAGACTTTATTATAATCAGTCTCTTTAACTCCCTAAGACTACGAAGAAGTGGAGTACTTTGCTATAGATGAGGTAAAGGCAAAAAAAAAAAAAAGGACATCGGTGATCTATGGAAACCAAAATAAAAAATAAAAAATAAATAAAAAATGCATGGTGGGTAATTTGCTTAAATATCAAGAGATGGCGCTAGGTAATCATACTCTTGAATTGATTCACAGGGATCTTAGGCAACCTGTCGTTGCCAGAGGATAGATAATGATGATTTATTGTGACATCATCAAATTTTTTAGGTTGGGAAGGGCGGAGAACTTTACAGTTATTTAACAATGTCACTACAAACATCACATTTGGTATAATGATGGCTGAGTTTAAACTTGTACAAATTCTTGTCTTCTCTCTAAATTGGCTTCAGTTTTCTCCCTTTAAAGAGAGATATATTTCAAATACTTTGCCTTTGGAATGATATTATTATTATTATTATTATTATTATTATTATTTTTATTATTATTATTATTATCATTATTATTATTATTACTATCATTATTATTCAGTAGATGAACCCTTTTCATAAGGAACAAGCCCAGGGGCCATTGAC